>NW_028178860.1:0-1000 GCF_964030765.1 Micromesistius poutassou | reverse complement strand
GAGAGAGAGAGGAGAGGAGGAGAGAGAGAGGAAAAGAGAGAAAGGAGTGGAGAGGGAGAGAGGAGGAGAGAGAGAGAGGAAAAGAGAGAAACAGAGAGAAAAGGAGTGGAGAGGGAGAGAGGAGGAGAGAGAGAGAGGAAAAGAGAGAAACAGAGAAAGGAGAGGGAGAGGGAGAGGAGGGGAGAGGGAGAGGAAAAGAGAGAAAGGAGTGGAGAGGGAGAGGAGGAGAGAGGGAGAGAGGAAAAGAGAGAAACAGAGAAAAGGAGTGGAGAGGGAGAGGAGAGAGAGAGAGGAAAAGAGAGAAACAGAGAAAAGGAGTGGAGAGGGAGAGGAGGCTGACCGCTCAATCCTGAAACTAAGTTTGGCATCAGCAAAATGGCCACCCTCCTCTGTTGCTTCCACTGCCCATGGCGACAGAAGGCGTCTTAGCCTCCACCCCATTGGGTCTCCGTAAGGCATGAGTCACTGTAGGGAATGACAGTAGGAGCTCAGCCAACCCTGAGAAGGACCAGATCAGACTCCGTAGCATAAATGCGGGGTTACTGGGTTTCTCTGTCACAGTGCTATATTGGAAACCCTTCATTGCTAATGTGTTGTCTTCCATTTATTCATCCATTCGTGTGAAGGCCCATACGTTTAAATTGCCTCTCAATAGTTTGACAATAGAGCCAAATATACAATATAGCCATGGCTGTTGCATCTTTGATTTATTTCAGACAGTGTATTATTTTTCATTTTTCCAAAGAGCACCAGACCGTTATTCTAACTCAAATCTGTTAAATGTAGGAATCGTTCGAGGAAACGCGGCAATGTCATGTTAAAAATAGTCAAATCAATTAGTATTGATTTCTATAGGCTGACAAGGGGGACCGAGTGAATCCCATTATAACCGCCGGCCTCCCGACATCATCCAGAGAAAACGGCAAAACAGTCATTTTCACCCCCGGTCAAACCTGCAGCCAATGACCTTAGCGCTACAGATATCACACCCAGATACACT
>NW_028178861.1:2500-15673 GCF_964030765.1 Micromesistius poutassou | reverse complement strand
CTGTAGCAAACATTATTGTAGTTGCAGACAATGATACATGACATTGGTCCTCCTTGCCATACAGGAGCTCTCTTCCTGAGTGTGTGTGGTGATGTCTGGGCCAGGGGCGGCTGCTCTAACCTGCAATCATCCACACTTACACAAATGGATTTATTTTTTAAAAGGACATTTTCTTTCATCAGGTAATTATAACCTACTTAACCTACTTCATTTCAGTCTCTGTGCTATTTCCAGACTTCCCCCTCAGGTCAAGATTAAGTACATTCATACACACTTTCCCTAAATAATCTGATGTCCCCAAAATTTGGCTTAACCCATCCATCGTGGGCTTACATCAGAGAATGTCATGCAGCGACATGAATAGAATTAATCCACAAAAGGGGAAACCATACATTGATAGCAAGTGTACATTTGAAAGAATCCATTACATTTTGATTCCACACTTCTTGGCTCATGTCACGTTTTTCCGAACATCTGTTCAGTGACCTAGGAATTTTCTTTGAATGTATTGCATCAGGCAATTATAAAATAAGTAGCAGTAGGCTTTAAATATAACTAGGTTGTGTGATATATGACACATTCTTAGAGGTAAAGAAAATAACATGTGCATAGATTAAATAATCACAAGAGAATCAGCCATCACACAGAGCCTGTTACCCCTCCGTGTGTGTGTGTGTGTGTGTGTGTGTGTGTGTGTGTGTGTGTGTGTGTGTGTGTGTGTGTGTGTGTGTGTGTGTGTGTGCACGTGTGTGTGTGTGTGTGTGTGTGCACGTGTGTGTGTGAGAGAGCAATAAAAAAAAAATCAAAATTGCAGTTTGACTGATTTGTGTATGGATTTAAAGGTCGCTAATGGTAATTCAATGTTACTCTTGGGGGGGAGGGGGGCTATTCTGCCCCGCTGATATGGATTTGAATTGAGTTATTGCTTTGGTGCTTTGGTTATTGCTTTGGTGCGCCTGCTTGGCATCTTATTGGCAGGAGAGTTGTAGTAATGACGGTATGTGAAGAGGCTCTGCTTGTGTGGAGAGGCAACATTACATATGGCTCAGGGGATTGCATCAGTTGTTGGGAGAGAGTGTAGTACAATCGCATGTAGCCTGATACATTAGGCAAGGCAAGGCAACTTTATTTATGTAGCACTTTTCATACACGAGGCAGACTCAAAGTGCTTCACATACAGTAGACACATCATTGTACAATAAAATGAAATAATAAAATAAAATAGATAAGTTAAAGTAAACAATTAAAAAATGTAGTGTGGAAAGTGCAATGTATTTAAATGTATTTAAGATTTAGCAGAAAGCTAAAGCAAACATACAATAAAATGTATGAAAATAAAATAAAAGTGATAAAATAAATTAATACGTTAAAGAAAACAAACAAATATTACAACAAACGCAAACGTGAACATCTGGATGGTTTCAGTAAAACTCTACTCTACTACCCATTTTATATAGCTGTTCACATTACCACTATTGTTTTTTGGATACTTTCAACACTTTATTTATATTTCGATTTATTTATTTATTTATTTTAATTTGACTCAAATCATAGATATTTTATTTGACCCAAAATAAAAATAAATATCCACTCTCAAATAAGAATTTATTGCCGTCGAAGAACCCCATACACTCCCTCATAAAAACATGGATACACATTAGATCCAGGAATAGCCTGTGGGTGAGTCTCTGTTCTACATCCTTTTAACGTGACATCTGACATGATAATGCATCTGTCAGGGGCTCTGAATGAAGTACTCTATTCTGGCCATAATTTCCTTCGCAAGGGCACCAAACCTCAATACTTCTTTAAGCCTGTGGGAACAAAAAGCAATGAAACACTTCTGGCCAGAAGGTATACATTAAACATGCTTCGGTGCGGTGTTTCCTTGTGAATAAGTTTTCAAATACACTTAAAAACATAGCCCAAAACTTCCAAGTCCAAGATAGTGACCTATTCAATTTAAATGTTTTATGCTGCATGCTAGTTGAACTTGATTATCCTTGATTAATAGAACAAAAATATCTTTGATTTGATTTGAAACATGCCTGCTGTGAATGCATGATCAACGCAGTGATTGAAAGTTGGAGGCCTAGTGGGATACACCAGACAATTACAGCCTGAAGCCACTTGGAGAAGAGCTGGTATTAACAAGTGTTCTGAATACTGATGCTCCCATACACATTTTACATCATATATAAAGCCAGAGGGCATGATGGTTGAGCCTTTTAGTCATGATAAAGGTATTTTAGGAAGTCTTTTTAAGCAAGACAATTGCATAATAACACAATCATATCGAAAAAAAAATGTTTATTTAGTTACATGAGATACTGGATTTTTTTTTGGTTTCAATTAAATCAATTATTAAGATGACCACAATTTTTGAAACACTTTGTAGCGTAAATTGTATTCTTCATAAGATGTGTGGCTTTATCTACAAAGAGACTTGATTAACGCAGGCGGGGGTGCTTGGCATAGCAAAACATGTGTTAGTTATCCAAACACATCCCCGGACTCTGTTATTATACTCTGTTACATTATGTGTCTCTGAGTGGGTCGTCAACAGGCATCAACCGACCTGAGGACACAGCTACAGAATCATATAGTGTAGGTCTTACAAATCTCCCTTCTCTGACGGAGATGGACGCCAAAATGAAGGATTTATATGCTTTTATGGAAGTGATAAGATATAGACATTTCGTAGACATGTTCTTGTTGATGGTCTGGTTATCTTTAAGATGAATGTGGTCAGGGTTAGGGTTAGGGTTAGTACCTACTTAATACTAATTAAATCAAGGGAAAATGAATGTGTACGTAAAATGTATGTTTTCAAGTGCTATTGACAGTGACAACAAACATATTTTCTTTCAGTGTGGTCAGAGCATAATTTAATGGGTATTTGTACACGAGGACCTGAATAATATAAAATAAGTGATGGATGACCTCAGCCTAGCTGCATCAGTTCAGGACCATTAGCTCTATCTATTCCAAGAGGCCATCTCTCTCCTAAGTTATATAAAGCAGTGTCGGGAAAGATCAACAAACAAACAAAACCAAACAAAAACATGACTATGCCAAGTATTCAGTCTGTATCCATGCGATAGCACAGACTCTTTGTCCCAGTTCCCTGTTCTAGACCCAGCCCAATGTCATATTGGACTTCATTCAGAAGCTTTAGAGTTCATAAAGGCTTCTTTCCAGGCACTGGAAGGCTGGCTGCCTAGACTAGAGTTGTTTATATAATTATGAGTCTCAATAAATCAGATCGGTGAATTGTCAAAAAATCCCTTCCGCAGGATGTATCCTTCCTGATGGAGGGATAAAAACGGGGAAACGATCCAAAAATGCTACATGACAAAATATTTCACATCTAACACACTAATGCTTAATGATTTGGAAGTAATGTGGAAATTGATTGCTTTTCTCAGAAGGGATGCATAAAATAACATGGATGGACATTTTCTCTCATCGAAAGGACTGTGGTCTGTCCTTCTATTGAGGTCCTTAGTCACTTTCAGAAGACAATTCCCTTTTAATGAAGGGCATGGATTATATATATAAATATTACAACTAATTGAGTCTGACACGTAGATTGTAGATTGTCGTCCGCAGACTGTGACACATGGATCTGACCGCTCATGACCACTCATGAGATGGGAACAGGGTTACCAACCCACAAAGGCCCTGTGGACCGATGGTGGACTGTATCCATGATATTGACGCCACCTAGCACAGAACACAGCTAATGTCTTGACAATTTCTTGAGTTTAAAGGACAATACTGGTCTGGGTGATCAAATGATTGTAACTGTCTCCCCTGGCTTCACTAAAACTTCACTAAAACCCCCCTGGCTTCACTAAAACCTTTGCCAATATCATTTGTCAAAATAACTTCCTTGTACCAATTCTGCTGAAGAGGATTTCGCATGAGCACCCCTGCCATGAGCGACAACCAATGGGAAAATTGCACTTTTGTCTTTTGGAATCAATGTCAGTCAGTTACAACAAAGTCTGTGGACGACATAACAGTGAATCACCATACAAATACTTATACCAAATACCAACGATGGTTGGATCACCCAGACTGGTGCTGTCCTTAACACTGGGTCACCCCTGACCCATGTGCCGAACAAAAGATTGTTTCGTCACTCAGTTTTATAAATTGTGAGTGTGCTTATTGACACTGCTCAACAGTTAGCCATGGAATCCAGATCTACAGAGAAAGTGGGAAGAACAATTGCACTTAATAACTATGTTTTACAATAATTCTGCTCCTGAGGCTGCTCACATCAATGTTACCGCTTTACCTTCCCATCACCAACTTGGTGCCATAGAAAATCAATACAGAGAAAAACACAGGTTTACTCTGAATTCCATCCAGCTACACCCACTATGACCTCAACCTTGAGAGCTTCATGAGAGATAACATGAAGCTTATCCCCTAGCATGAAGCCTCAACCTAACCATAAGTTAGGTTGAGCCTCCCGTGGTGTGGTCAGTTAGGGTTAGGGTTAAGGTTAGTAGGGTTAGGGTTAGGGTTAGAGTTTAGGGTTAGGGTTAGGTATTGTTTTGTATTAATAACAATGTAATGATTGAGGGGAGCGAGTTTGTTTTTATATATAACAAAAAATATATATATAATAATAATAAATCATACAAAAAAATAGAATAAATGTTCTTGACTGATTGCAGAGGCGCTGGGCTGTGGCACTGCTGGAGGCATGGAGGGGAAACACTGCTCAGAGTCCTTATTTGTTACTGTGGGTTAATGCCAGTTAAACAATGTGCCGCAAAGTCAAGGTAATTTAGAACATAGCTTTTGTTGATATTTTCAATGAAATCACCAACTGGATTGGGTGAAGAAAAAAAAAAACTTTAAAAAAAAATTTGTAAAAAGAAAGTTCTGCATAAGCAATCATTAAAGCTAACCCTCCACGTCGTGTCTGACAGACATAGTCACAGAACTAGAGGAGCAAGTAACGGACATCTAGCCTTACCCAGACCAAGGTCCAATCTACTCAAAAACACTATTATTTACAGAGCAATTTCATTATGGAATGAACTACCAATAAACATACATTCTTGCATAAATAGAAAATACAACTTTAAAAAGTCTCTGAAAAAACATCTGGTCCATATGTAATGTGTATACATCTTTAATGTTGTCATTTATTTTGTAGCCTTCATATCTTTTTTACTTTTGTTTTATTTATAATTCTGATGTTTCTTAATCACTGCTGTTTATTATTTGGCTATTTTTACTTTTGTTTGACATAATGTCAAAGTTATTGTCTGTTGTCTATATTTTATATTTCGGACCCCAGGAAGACTAGCTCTCATTTCGGTGTGCTGCTAATGGGGATCCTAATAAATCATAAATCATAAATCCACATGTTCTGATGCATTACCTATACCATATTCGGGGTGGGATAATGTCTTAGCCCATATAGGCTACTGTAAATGGTAGCCTAACACAGAAATATAAATCTATGTTGCATGGAAAATGTAAACTATGTTTACATTTTAACATTTTAACTTTAGAATTTGAAGAGGATAGCAAAAGTAGAAAGGTGTTGATTCATGCCCCAGAGCTCTGATATCTCTGTCAATTATTGATTTGCTGATTATAGACACTTTATTGTTTATGGCTTGTACTTTAAGAGTTGCATAGAATAGCAGAGTGGTCGTCACTCCGTGTCCGATGTAGAAGGACATTTCATTACCGACATGGAAGGACGCAAGAAATGGGTTGTGTTGGTTTTGGACATTGTATGCCTCCTGCTTACATCCATCTATGGCTTGGTGAGGAATCGTTATTATAAATATCAATATCAATACTTTTTCATGGTCATTCATGTTTGATTCATGTTATGGACTATGGACTTTATCACTGTATGGAATGATCTAATTTGATCTTTTTTTAAATCTCTTACAAAGCCAACCACAAAAGTATTGGGTAAGTGATAGACAACATCCTGAATGAAACTTGTATTTCCTTCAAGATATTTATATATATAGAAAAGTTGATCGATTGCTTTCGCCATCTATTTCAATGTTTGAGTTGTGATCTTGAAATTCATTTAATTGTTTATTACTTTAATCTTTTCCACAGAATATGATGTTGATGGCGGACGAGATCGGGATATTTTCGAGATCAATGAAGGTTTGAAACACTTTACTTGTCATAATAAATGTGTATAAAGTTTCCTATTCCACACACACATGAAATACACACACAGAAGAAGCTCAACTAAATACATGTATATACATGAACCTCTTCCACCCACACACCCACACACGTTGTTCCACTGAATCCTGAACCTCGGTGTCCACAGAGGCCGGCTTGAACCTGGTGGAGGGAGACATTATACTCGACGAGGTATGTTCACGAGCCTTACTTTGGAAAAGCAGTTACCTTTCGGCTCATTGTATTCTCACCAACTTTCAAACGCCTTTGACTGCTGCTACAGAGGCAATCCAGAAACTCCATCATAGGTGAAGAATACAGATGGCCGAGTACTGTTCCATACTACATGGAGGACGACCTTGGTGAGAAAATATACCGTCGTAAAATACCCCTGCCTCCCCCAAGAACCGATAAAGACTCTCTTTAAACACTCATAACTGCTGTTGCAATATATTGCTTACAGTTACTACTGCTGGGAGGATCTTCCAAAATGTATTATGGGTATTATATCTCCTCATATGGCTTAGGTGTTCCTAAATAATGAATAAATGGTAGACCATTTGTGTTCCTCAGAAGGACAAGGTAATAACAATGAGAACAGAATGCAGAGCAGGCCAAACACCTTTTCTGAGTATTTCAAATAAATTAATCTGATTGAATAGTTCAGTGCTCAGCAAACTTAATGCTAATATATTACTGGATTTTAGAAAGGGCTGTTAATAACCAATGTTGAACCAAGAACAGGGCATATTACAAAGTTATCTATAATGTGTGTTGCCTCAAAATGTGAAATCACCAAAGAGTTAAAAAAATAAATAAAGAGGTAAGCAGTTCCCAAGAGCCTGATTTTCTAGGCTTTGAGAGGCACTCAATAGATATTTTTCACCATGACCTATTTTTTCTTTTGCCTGCTGTCCTCTGCAGAGATCAATGCTAAAGGTGTCATTCTGAAAGCTTTCGAACAGTACCTGCTAAAGACCTGCATCAATTTCCAACCCTGGTCTGGAGAAGCAAACTACATCTCCATCTTTAAAGGGAGCGGGTAAGACACAATGCGTTCTACATTTGTTGATCCAGTTGATTTATATGTGGTAATATTAAATACAGTTAATCAGAGACTGCAAATGGATTTTTTTTTAAACATATTTAAAAAAATCAATATATGTATATTTATAAATGTGTGGATTATTTTTTAAATATAATTTCCATATTATGTAGCAGTCTCTTATAAAACTGTCTTGAATATTATATAGCCTACATAATGAATATTTATTTAATATATTTATTTATTTATCAGCATTTTTCTTCCGCTTTATACATACATAAATAAATAGTAAGATCATTTAAGGAAACAAAAAAGGTCTGGAGCAGTTACAGTATGTGACGTTTATAGTGATCCGTTTTCACTTCTAGATGCTTCTCCTCTGTGGGGAACCGGCGAGTGGGAAAGCAGCGGTTGTCCATCGGGAGTAACTGTGATCGCATAGCAACCATTGAGCACGAGTTCCTTCATGCGCTGGGCTTCTGGCACGAGCAATCACGGTCAGACCGTGATGACTACGTCACCATCATGTGGGATCGCATCTCAGCAGGTACTGACCACAAAATACACAACGATAACACTAATTCATTATTATTAGTCTAATGAAATGTTCTGCAGGCAAGATGTGAGAATCATAAAGAGAGAGCAGAGCAGACCATTTTGAAACTAAACAATTGAAAAATTCTTCCCTCCCTACGTGTCTCCTTCATTGAGATTCAAAGGCGAGATGGATTCCTCGAACCTATCAGGGAAGATATTATGCTGGGAACCAGACAAATCTGCAAGCTCATGTTGTATACGCACTGGCATGTGCGTCTGGCCCCCCTCCCGTCCATACAGATTTCCAGCAATCCTTGCCGGGGTCGGGCCAATCATAAACGTTTATCTGATATGGGGCGGGTTTGATACAATGAGGCTCACGCAGAAGCAGGCAGTCAAATTGAAAGAAATATTCTCGCATTTCACTCACCATAGCTGACGGATGGCTATTACTTGAATTTCAAATTATTGACTGACAGATATTGTAGGCACACATTATTGAATTAGGCCGTCATGTATAGTTTGTCATAAATCAAGGAACAGCAAAGCAAGGCTTTGATGTACTGTTAACGAATGCCTTCTCAGGTGGCTGGTGTGTGACATCTATCAGTTGTAAAATATCAGCAAATGACACTATGACAAATGACAATAAAAAAGTCATGATCATCAGGTCATCAGGTTTTATCATCATCATTCATAGGCACTAATCCAAATGGTTTAATTCAGTGACACCATAAATCATACCGTTTGAATCTGCAATACCATAAATCAGATGAATAATCAATGATTATTAATTGTTATGAAACGATTAAGAGTGCAAAGTTCGCCTTTGAGTCAGCAGAGTATTGGGTGGCCCTGGAAAAAACGTCCTCAAGTCACCTTAAAACCCTGAGGCCTGGGGTGCCCCGGTGGCTCACCGGGTAGAGCGCGTACCATTAAGGCCCAGTCTTCACCGCAGCGACCCGGGGTTCGATTCCTGCCCGTGTTTCTTTGCTGCACGTCTTCCCCTCCATCTCCCGTACCTTCATGTCTTAAAAAAAACAACAACCAGAGGCCTCTCACTGACTCCGCAGGGAAGGAGCACAACTTCAACACCTACAACGACACCACCTCCAGCTCCCTGGGCGTCCCGTACGACTACGGCTCCATGATGCACTACAGCAAGAACGCCTTCCGCAACGGCACGCTGCCCACCATCGTCACCAACATCCCGGCCTTCAGCGACGTGGTGGGCCAGCGCATGGAGTTCAGCGACAGCGACCTGCTCAAGCTCAGCCGCCTGTACAACTGCAGTGAGTGCCGTCAAAAGTCTGCTTTATTGTCAATTTCAAAAGATGTGCCAGACAAACAGAGGAATCTAAATTGTGTTTGTTTCTGACCCACGGTGCAATAAGGAGAAAAGGATACAATTAGGTCAAATAAAATAAGTAATATTTACAATAAATCCCGCGAGTGCTCCTGTTGGGTAGTTAATACCGGATACATAGATGTCGCTGGATCAAAACAATGCCACAATTGTTTGTTGAGCAAATCCAGGCTTTGATAAATATACGTCAGGATCGTAAGTCGCTAAGCCAGGTGTGTTGACACGTGTGGTAATGATGTCAATGATGCTTAATGAAAGATTGTAACAAGGTCCATTGCTACCAACACCCAGGTGGCTTCACAGGGCCGGTTTACTGGAGAAGTTTGTAGTTAATGATACATGGCACTGGTGCTCCGTGTTGCCATACAGGAGTTCTCCCCATAAGTGTGTGTGTGTGTGTGTGTGTGCATGTGTATGTGTATGTGTGTGTGTGTGTGTGTGTGTGTGTGTGTGTGTGTGTGTGTGTGTGTGTGTGTGTGTGTGTGTGTGTGTGTGTGTGTGTGTGTGTGTGTGTGTGTGGTGATCACACACACATGTGCAGCATCACCCAGGCCCAGAGTCCAATCAATCTGACTTGGGCCGGATGAGGCTGCTTAAATCAGCCATTAACCACGAAAACTCCCACAAATATGGGCTGACCTTTAACAGCGGGACAAAGTTTTATGATACCTGCTATTTAGCTGAGTAGTAAGTGTGTGTGTGTGTGTGTGTGTGTGTGTGTGTGTGTCTTGCCCACCTCCCCTTCAGCGCAAGCCTCCACCTTCCTGGACTCGTGTGACTTTGAGCTCCAGAACATCTGCGGCATGGTGCAGGGGCCCGGGGCCATCACTGAGTGGGCAAGGGTAACAGAGGCCCCTGGGGGACCCAGCACTGACTACTCCAACCTGGGGAAATGCACTGGTGAGCGTGTGCCTTCCGACAACAGCCACACCAGCACAACACAACGCATGCATAGAACTCTGCACCACTAGTCAAATTGAATAGGTTTCTGCGAAGAGGCCCTGAGGTCTGTTTTGAAAATGCTAAATCTCAATTGCCTGAGGAGACATAGGGCCATTGCACTGCACTTCATCCCACCACGTGTGGCCGGTGGACTGTGGTTGAGTGGTGGAGTGATTATCACAGCGATTCTGCCCGCTCACCAATCATCTCAATCGTTATCTCGTACATGAGATAAGAGTGTGTCTGCCCTCCTGTGCTGTTTTTCCAATCTCTCTTATCATCGTATCCACAAGGGCAGCGTGGAGGGAGGCTATGATCACAGAGGAGATTTCCAACAGCGTTGGCATCAAACGTGCTATCGTGAAGATGTGAGAGTTGTAACGAGAGCAGAATAGAGCAGAAAGATGAATAAACAGCCCTCCCTCCCTGGGTTTCTAAACCATTGAGAAGTGTTGCATTTCCCGCACCTGTGAATGACAGGCAAGACGGCGTCCCCGAACCAATCAGGGAAGCTGCTACGATAGGTCAGATCAATAAAACTAAATGTTCTCATACAGCAGCTCGGTGCGGAGTGAACCACAACAGATATTCTCACATTTAACATTTAACTCACTCATAGCTGAGGGATGGCTGTGGCATTTCCAAATAAATAATACTCAAATTACAGCATGATTCTCCCCACTACACCTTTTAACGTATCATTGTCACACAGGCTCAGGGTATTTCATGCACTTCCCCTCTGGCGCGGCCGGCGCGGGGGCTGTGGCCCAGCTGGAGAGCAGACTGCTGTACCCCAAGAGAGGCTACCAGTGCCTGCAGTTCTTCTACTACAACAGCGCCGCCCCGGAGGACACCCTGAGCATCTGGGTGCGTGAGTACGACCCGGCCCACCCCGACGGCACCCTGCGGCTGATCAAGACCATCGACGGTGGGTATCAATCTCCTTCTCTTCTCTTTCGTTCTGGGAATAATTACTCCCGGGGCGAATCAATAGCATCCATTTATAGCTATATATATAGCTATAAATATAGCTATTGGCTGTTATATATATATATATATATATATATATATATATATATATCTTTGTTTTTCAATTAGATTAATTATTATTATTAATTAATTATTTGATATAAAAATGAACGTTAAAAAACTTGACTGGGGCAGCTAGGGGCAGACTGTGACGCAAAAGGTTGAAGAAAGCTGAAAAAACGGACCTGCCACACCACAGGCCCCTCTGCCACACCACAGGCCCCGGGATGCTACTCAGGCCTTTCGGTTGCCACAGTGGTAGCATTGATCTGAGCTAATGTTGTCTAGAAAGTCTAAACCAAACGTTTTTGTATTTTGACACGTGCAGGGCCACCGGAGGAGCTGTGGCAGCTGCACCACGTGAGCCTGGACGTGAAGACCAAGTTCCGCGTGGTGTTCCGGGGGGAGAAGCACGGCCCGTCCCCAGGGGTGGGGGGGCTGTCCCTGGACGACATCAACCTCTCCGAGACGGCCTGCCCTGAGCACGCGTGGCGGGTGACGAACTTCAGCAACGTGATGGAGACCACACCCCCCGGCACGGCCATCTACAGCCCCCCGTTCGCCTCCAAGGAGGGCTACAGCTTCCAGATGGCGCTCTACCCCAGCGGGCAGACCGACTACCCGGGGGAGCTGTCGGCCTACGCCCACCTGGTGGCCCGCCCCGAGGACTCGGGCCAGCGGTGGCCCTGCCCCTGGAAGCAGATGACCATGATGCTGATGGACCAGCACCCGCACATCCAGAAGCGCATGTCCAACCAGCGCAGCGTCACCACCGACCCCAACCAAATCATCGAAGGTCAGGGGACGGCCAAACGCACAGCCTGGGGTGGGGGAAGGGGAGGCGCCAGAATACGGCAATCAATTCAATCGGTTATGTGTCAATCAATGAGCTCTTCAGCACTTTATTCCGCATCCCCTTTTTACCTCGATTTTTCCTGATCGATTTAAACGGCCTAGATGAGTCATCAACGGGGGATTTATTATGAATCATTGTATGACAAGGATGTACCGAAGTTCAGCTTCCATTTGCACTCCACGCTTTGGTCAGTTTTGGCCTTGATGTGTGTGTGTGTGCGTGCGTGCACGTGTGCATGCGCGTGCATGCAGGCGATCAGTGCTGTGATGACTAACCTCTCTGCTCCCGCGTCCCCAAACAACGCAGGCGGGACCGAGCTGTTCTGGGACGACCCCCGCAAGGTGGGCGAGGAGGTGGCGGGACCAGGCGGAACCAGTTACTTCCGAGGGCACGGATATGGGACCGCGGTGTACCTGACCCATCTGAGAGCCCGGAGCAGGGATTTCATCAAGGGAGGGGACGCTATCTTTCTCCTCAGCATGGAGGGTAAACACTGGATCCAAACGCACCACTACGTTCAGGCTGTCCCACAGACAGCTATAAGTCTGCCCGGTACTTTAGGGCCTGTGTCAGTGTTAACTCTCCCCTGTATGAGATGATATAGTGAGGTTAAGACCGCACAGTAGGCTATGCACATACTGTACCGTCCATCGCAATTACACACTCCATTAAATAATACTTGACTAGATTGTGATAATATATACCACCGTGGTTTTTATATAACTAATGGAAGTTATTTAACTGACTTAATTTTAAAATGACTTAGTTGACAATACTTGCACCGCTACAGAGATACAAATGCAGACGTTCACCTTTCAAATGGAGAGAGGAAGAGAGAAACCTCTAGGGGAAAAGAGTTTTTATACAAGGTACTTATAATAATGTAATAGTAATAAATTAAAGGTTATATCGTTTTAGTGTCTTTTCCAAATGCTCAAAGACGCTTATATACTTATTTATACATCGGTATATGGTCCATGGATATTGTTTTAATATGTTTTATAATTCACACACGCACACATGTGGTTGTTCAAGTGACGTTTAGATCACAAAATCATATTATGTTGTTATGAATGTGATCTTTTCATCGTTAGCATTCAACAATTCAACGACAATATATATTTTTTGCATGTTTCTCCCAGACGTGTCTCACCTCACAGTGACCCAACCGATCCCCCCAACAACCACGGCATCACCAGAGACCACGGCGCC
>NW_028178862.1:0-9238 GCF_964030765.1 Micromesistius poutassou | reverse complement strand
TTTAGCAAATGGATTGTGTTGTATTGATGTTGTTTGGATGAGCATCAACTTCATCAATACCAGATGGGGAATTCAGGTGTCTGTAAAAAAAAATAAGAATATGTAAAGAATTGCGAATAATGTGAGCTATTACGTGATAAATACATCTGGTTTTAGGGTTCCTGGAGCAGGTGGAATCTGTCCTACTGTATCTGCTCTAAGATGCATAGAGTTATGGTAATGCCGTGGGAAATTTGTTTTGTATAATCTCGTGATTCATGCATTTTGAAATGGGAGAAGAACAGATTTCCCAGGTTGACACGAAAGTGAAAATTAATTAGTACGTGCTCCGAACACAAAGCACTAATGATGACAACTATCATTTGGAGCGCCTGTTCACAAAACCAGAGAAGCTTGAGATAAAAAGGGCGATAAAAATCAAACGCATAGAGAAAATAAAACGTTCCACCCGCAGCAGGCTGGCTCCGGAGACAGAATTACAATCTATTGCTGACAAAAGAATGCCACCTTTAGAAATCCCTTTTAGAAGTAAATATAAGAGGTCGCTTTTTCACAAAGTGTCCCACAACAGTGTGAGTGAATCGTTCTCTCAGCATGGGTGTGAATAGAAATAGTAATAAGTAGTATAAATAGTAATCAAGCCACTGACCTCGACATGTTCTCTCTGTCAAGCGGTTGCCTATGTGCAACGCTTTCCAACAACGCTGCTCATATTAAGTGTGGCACTGAACAACAAAGTTCGTTTTGGTTCATTATTTTCACAAATTCGTCACACAGTAAGTGAGGGAAAAGTAGACAAACAACTACATTGTTGTTCTCGCCTACGCATCAGTGTCATGTTCCCTTCTAGTGCCAAACAAACAATCTTGTTTGTTTACTACGAGGGTGAGGAAGTGCACATTGCAAGTGTCGTGTCTTCCTTAAAGTGCAAAACAATCTCAGTTACAGGCGCCTTGATCGTCATTTCATTGCAGAGTGGAAATACAGGAGCTGTTGACTCAAATCAGTTTATTTGAAATCCATTGAAACAACGAGTCAAACAAGTCAAACTCATTAAGAATCCTGGGTGATATTACATTTAGCGAGAAACATAAACACTGACAATGCTCCGATACACTTGAAATAAATTGAAGATGGGGTTTTTGGCCCACACAAAATGGCAACCGCTTTCAAACTTTTCCCCCGATGTACCAATGCTTGCGATTGGTCAACACCACCACTTGGACGATTGCGCCTGTTTCTCTCTGGGGCCCGTCCCCTCCCAAGGCGAATCATGAATGAAACAGTCCACACATACGCTCCGTCCAAATAGCCTTATGTTTGACAGCAGTCAAAAAACGCCACAACGGATTTTGTTGTACGTTTCATCGGGCCTTCAAAGCCAAATTATATCTCTGTGTCGAATAGCCACCGTAGGTGAACTGCCGTAGGGGCAGAGGCTCCATACAAAGCCGTCTAATTGGGTGTAACGTCCGTGTCAGGCACCGCTAGACCGTCTGTTCCCGCTTCTTCTCCGACCAACGCTGCTATGCTTTCCCTCCTACGAAGGTCACGACAGGTCAAGCTAATTGGAGACCCTAAATTGCCCACCGCTTCCTCAGAGGGGGTGTGTGTGTGTGTGTGTGTTTGAAAGAAAGAGAGGCAGAGATAGAAAGCCATTGATTGAGGGTGAGCGATATAGGTAGAGACGGAGCATTGCTTCAGACAGTTTGTGCATGAGTCTGTGTGTTGGTCTGTGTTTCTGTGTGTCTGTGCCTGGTTCAGTGTAGAAGGAGCCAAAGAGAGACAGATCATGTGCGACTCATGCGGTTGTGGCATGTGGTTGTGTATAAAAGCGACAGAGTCAGATAGAGATAGAGAGGGAAGGAATGATGAATAGAAAGAGAGATGGGGTGAGAGAGCAGTGATTGAGCCAGAGATGGTGCACTTTTGTGTGTGTGTGTGTGTGTGTGTGTGTGTGTGTGTGTGTGTGTGTTTGTGACTGTGTGCTTGTGTGTGTGTGTGTGTGTGTGAGAGAGAGAGACAGAGATTGTATGTGCTAGAATGAGCGACGAGACAGAGAAAGGTGGCGATTAAACATATTGGGCAAAAACAGGGAGCAAATGAGGGAGAAACAGAAGGTGAGCGGCAGATTGAGCGTGTGACAGACAGACTGAGAGCAGATGAACGAGGAGAGGGAGAAAGATAGAAAGCGACGACAGAACACTGGGACACAGGAGGCTGCAGCAACCGGGAAACATTTTTAATTAACTCAGACTTTGGACACGGTCTTGAGGGATGGCAACAGGCCACAGTTAATGTGTTCTTTCTGAAGGACGAAACAAAGTTATCTGAATATTTTGCGGCCTTTCCAACGCCAAACGGGGGCTTGATTCACTAACGCCTAAAAGACTGCGGTTTAAAGAAGATGTTTGCCTGTTCAATTTGGTAGGCCTACAACTTGGCTGAATGGATGAACGCAAAAACACTGCCGACTGCAGGCTGGAGGCTTCGCCTTTCTTCTGAGACGACACAGTGAAGCGCAGAGTAAGATATTCAAAGCAGCGGTTGAAAGAGAATCCCTTTGCCATCAAATCCTTTCATTTTTGTAAAGGAAAGGGTTTGTTTTCATGTTTATTAACATCACCGGGTCGAGGCCGGGATCCAGCTCATCCACAGACGTTCAGTCAGAAAAAGACAGAAGACAGAAATAATGGATGCTGAATAACACTGTTCAGTCTGAGAAAACTCATTCAAGATATTTTCCTATTTAATGATTGAAAACAAAATATCTTTACAGGCATGTGTCTGAAGCGCGGATATCTACTATTCACTGATGTGTGCCAGAGGAAAGGCCTGCAGTAACATCTTGGACAAGATACTCAAGGGATGTTGATTCCACAGCTTCTCTCTCTCTCTCTCTCCCTGTCTCTATTTGTCTCTTTTTCTATCTAAAGGGATGTATTGGCACAGGAACATATTTCGACTGCTTCAAGGTACATAAGAAGTTGAATCAGATGCAAGTATCAGAACCATATAAAATATAAAAGAGGTGATAGCATGCTTTTTCAACTTGTCCCCTTGCTTTAGACTGTTACATGACATGTTTACATGTTTTACGTCTGCTAAACTAGAAAAATCGAAGTCCGAGAATGCAGTAAGTGCGTGAAACGGCTCGTTTGCGCTCAAACTTTATTTCCCTAACAGTGTGACGTCAGACTGCAGATGTGCAGTGGGAGGGGCTGAAGTGCAGAAGTCACGCCTTCTTCTTCTTAGGGGTGTGAAATTGCTGATTGACATCATCCAGGGCCAAACACAACTACAAGCAAAGGCTTGAAGAGCACTTCAATTCCTCCGACCCCTGACGTATGTGGCAAGGCCTATATACACTCACCAACAAATCCCCATGCAACTCTCCCCCACCCTCCTCCACTTCCCTCCCAGACGAGCTGAACCACTTCTACGCTCGATTTGATCGGGAAAACAAGGAGGCAGCCTTCAAGTCAACTGTTTCACCAGGTGAGGACACACTCCAATTCTCCACCTCAGAGGTCTGCGAAACCCTGAGCAGGGTGAATGCCCGGAAAGATGCTGGCCCTGATGGAGTCCCCGGACGTGTGCTGTGAGCCTGCGCAGAGCAGTTGGCTGGTGTCTTCACTGACATCTTCAACATGTCACTAGCCCAATCAACAGTCCCCCACAGTTTTAAATCTGCCACCATTGTTCCGGTGCCTAAACACTCTACAGCCAAGGAACTGAACGATTTCCGCCCTGTTGCACTGACACCCATCATTGCAAAATGTTTTGAGAGGCTGGTCCTCTCACATATGAAATCCTGCCTGCCCCCTTCACTGGACCCATACCAATTTGCCTACCGTCGCAACCGATCAATAGAGGATGCTATCTCCACAGTGCTCCATCTAGCACTCACCCACCTGGATAGTCCCAAAACATATGTTAGAATGCTGTTTATTGACTTTAGTGCTGCATTCAACACGGTGATCCCTTCCATGCTGATCTCCAAGCTCAGCCAGCTTGGCATCAGCAACTCACTTTGCAACTGGATTATGGACTTACTCACTAACAGACCCCAGGCTGTTAAATTGGGGAGTCTCTCCTCCTCCACTATCACCCTGAACACTGGCGTGCCGCAGGGTTGTGTGTTGAGCCCTCTGCTATACTCTCTCTTCACTCACGACTGTGCCCCTGTTTATGGCTCCAATGCCATAATCAAGTTCGCAGATGACACCACTGTGGTGGGCCGGATCAGAGATGAGGATGAAACAGCATATAGGGAGGAGGTTCAACATCTAACTATGTGGTGTAAAAACAATAACTTGGAACACCAAGAAGACCAAGGAGATCATTGTGGACTTCAGGAGAACCAGGAGCAGAGCATACACCCCCCTCCATATCAGCGGTGCTGAGGTGGAGCGTGTGCCTAGCTTTAAGTTCCTTGGGGTCCACATCACAGATAATCTTTCTTGGTCCCTCAACTCCTCTAGTCTGGTGAAGAAGAAAGCATCAGCGTCTTCACTTCCTACGGACCCTTAAGAAAGCACAGCTTTGTCCTAGGATTCTATCAGACTTCTACCGCTGTACCACTGAGAGCATACTTACAAATTGCATCTCTGTTTGGTACGGTAACTGCAACGTTGCCGACCGCAAGGCACTACAAAGAGTAGTGAACTCTGCCCAGAGGACTATTGGTTGTCTACTCCCCCCCCCCATCCACAACACATACCATGTCCGCTGCTTAAACAAAGCCAAATCCATTGTTAAGGATGACAATCACACAAACCATGGACTTTTCACCCTTGTCCCATCTGGCAAGCGATACAGGAGCCTGCGCTCCCACACCAGCAGGCACAAGTATAGCTTCTTTCCAGAGGCTGTATCACTGTTGAATAAACCCCCACCCCCCGTCTAGCACTGGACTTTCAAATGGCTACCTTCTTACCTGTTGCATCGCACTTTCTGCAATGTTCACCTGTTTACTTTTACTGCCTGTTCTGTATAACTGTTTACACTTATTACTGCACTGTCTAGCACTGGACTGTTAAATGACTACCTGCTTATCTGCACTTTTAAATGACTACCTGCTTACCTGCAATGTTTACATTATTTTGCACTTCTGGTTAGACGTCAACCGTATTTCATTGGTTTTGTATTTGTACTCTGCTAGTGACAATAAAGTTGAATCTAATCTAATCTAATAACAGAGCAATTAGGGACTGAGCTACTCGGGAGGGGTGCCTTCAAGCAACATGATACAAAACAGAACCTTTTTGGAAGACACTAAAATTGTTTTTGCCGAAATGAACAGTGTGAGAATAATAAGGGGTATTTCTAACATACAGGCATGTAACCCTATTCTAGTAGTACCCCCAAATATTAACAAACCCTAACAAAGCATGACATGGGATCTTTAAAGAAAACATCTCACAAAGAAGAAACAAAGAAAATGTTTAAAGGCCCCATGGCATGAAAATTTCACTTCATGAGGTTTTCTAACATTAATATGAGTTCCCCTAGCCTGCCTATGGTCCCCCAGTGGCTAGAAATGGTGTTAGGTATAAAACGAGCACTAGGTATACTGCTCCGCCTTTGAAAAAAATGAAAGCTCAAACGCTCCGATTTGGAGATTTTGGTCCGCCAATGAGACAATGAGCTACGACCGTGTGAGCGCCACATGTGTGTGTGTGTGAATACACACACTGTAATGCAAGTGTTGTACACTTCTTTGTTATTTGGATAACCGTTCTGCTGTTGTTGTTGAACACACAGCACTCCTGGATCACACCGGTGTTCCTGATGAAGGCTGTGTGGCACAAGAGCACTAGTGATGGATTTCATGATTCTTTTCCTTGATTCGGTTAGCCTCGGTCAGTTCGCCAAGAAGAATCATTCAGAATCGTTCGTTCTTTCGTTCGTTCAGTCGCATTTCCGGTAGCAGTGAATCACTGAATGCACAGTTCTCAGCTGAGTCGGTCAGACTCAGCTCCTCCCTCGTTCTCAAATGATTGTGGAAACGGTCATCAATCAACACACAACATTACAACTAAGTTCCTTTCAGCTGAGGAGCGCTTCATGTTCGGAATCGGGACGTTGTTGCCCGGGCCAGTCCCTCTTCACCACTCTGCTAACTCAGTCAGTGAGGGGGAGTCGAGTCTGGGAGAACGAACGATAGAGACGAACGAGAGAGAACTGAAACGTGGAATCAGGTCGTTCTTGTTAAAGAGTCGTTCCTTAGAACTGATTCGATCACAAACGACCCATCACTAAGGAACTATGGCACTATGGAAGCCTTTGATCGACAGCTCTACTGCCAACGACGGCGATGTAGCACAGATGTCCCACAGGGACTGCCTGGCTCACCTCCCCTCCTCCTCTACCCTTACTCCTCTTCCTCCTCCCCCCTCCTCCTCTTCTATACCTCCTCCCCTTCATCTTCACCCTCCTGTCATCCTCCTCCTCTCCTCATCCTCCTACACTTCAGAATAGTTTTTCCAGTTTAACTTTCCCTCTAACATGTATGGCTGCGCATACGGATGCAACATGATGTTATTGTGTGTTAATCTACCCCAGCAACTCATTGTCATGCATAATGCGAGCAGGGCACAGTGGGATCCTGGTTCATGGCACATAATTGAATTTGCTAGACGAGCCATCTCTGGTAGACAAATTGTTTGGGACTTCGCCCTATGCTATAATTACGCATGTTAAACGAGGGCGGAAAGATTAGACAATGAAAGAGGAAAATCCACTCCTCCTGTGAACTACTATGATGCTGTAAATCAAACATTCCCCACCAGCTGCCCCAGAGCACGGTGTCTGGTTTTCAGTCACTTATTCTAGTTCTTCCCGGTCGAAAAATGTGCGAAAACATGCCCGTTTTTGACAAAAGTTCAATTCAAGTTAATTGATTTGGAGCGGCTTCCGGAGTTAATTATCTTGTTGGACGCGGTACAACCTTTTTACACCTTGCAATTACTTTCTTGAGTTGATTTCACAGCGTGGAGACTTCCTTCTCGGGAAATGTTTCCATAGCTCCACAAACGTGTTAAGTGTCTCTTAAGTGTCTATGTGTTCGGCCCCACAGCCTAGTGCGTTCCCCAGGTCCACCACCACCGCTGCCATGCTCAGCCTACAATGTATTTAATATAAGCAATAATATGCAATATTTGCAAGTCCCAAATACAGCCATAGGCAACGCATAATGAGGGCGTAGCCACTAAATCACTCTATTCCTATATTGCTCCTAATGGGGACCAGCAGCAACATGGCAAGGTACTGCCTGCCGCTAAACATCTAATTAGCCTTTTTTTTTTTTTCCACTAATTTATCATTTTACTTCAGTTGGAGCCAGACAGCATTCACTTGAACTTCAAGCCAACCTAATCATTCCAGAGCAGAACTATTCTGGCCTTTTTTATATTTAATGAACGGCGCTCCGAGTTTCTCTGACACACTAATTACTCAGCGACAATACAGGAAGCGTTGAACTGCAGTTTCCTTTTGGCGTTGACTTCTATTATTAACCCCCCCCCCACCAACACCGCCACCTGCGCTGCCACCACCACTCTGTTTGCACCCTCTAATTCACCGGGGCCCTACACAGGCAGATTAAATTTACACTGACAATCTACATTAAAGTCACTTGGCAAACGATTTTGTCAAGAGCTAGAGCTTCTCTACAGGAAATGACGTCATACGTTGCTACGTCATCCTGCTTAATGATTTCTTACATTGACATTGTGGGTTTGACCCCAGACACTTTCTGTTCAACACAGAAAGAACAAAGGGTAAAATGGACTGCATTTGAACATTTGTCCATTCATGGACACTTTCACCCACCGATGGCGGAGTCGACCACACAGGGCAACAGCCAGCTGGTCAGGAGCAGTCAGGGTGAGGCGTCTTCCTCATGGACACCTCCACACTGAGCTAGGAGAAGCTGGGGATCGAACCAGCAACCTTCCAGTTACCAGCCAACCTGCTCTACCTCCTGAGCCACATGCCACCCACTGTACCATAGAGACCACCGGACCCCCCCCCCAACCAACTAGAATAAGGCCAAATTAAAGTACAGTCGCCATGGACTGGATCCAAGGCTCTCTGGTACTCATGGTGGGCGGTGGGGCCCCTGTGGGCCCCGGGGCTGTGTGCGGCAGCGCCCCCCTTCCCTGGTGTACCCGCGTCGTGTTCCTCTACTGGCTGGCGGTGGGAGGGGCTGAGCTGGTGGTTTTTGCGACGGCGCTCTATATTCTGCAGCGTCTCAGCGGAGACACTGAGGGCTTTCTCTGCGCAGACACTCGCTGGTATTCATGAGGGGCTCCGGGGGGCTGTAGGGGGTGTGGGGATGTACTGTGGGGCTCGGGGGGAGGGGGGCGTGAACCCCACAGATAGCTTAGCGTTAGCCAAAGGCCGAGCTGATGCAGGCGAGCGGTTGGTCTTTTGTTGTTGTGACGCGCACCCTGTATACGTATGTACACACGTGGGAAAATGCAACCCACACACACACACACACACACCGCATTACATACAAACACACACACACACACACACACACACACACACACACACACACACACACACACACACACACACACGCAGCCTGCATCTTCATGTCTGTCCACCTGCCTAGCTGACTACCTGTCTGGCTGTGTGCCTGTTCTATCATTCTGCCTGTCTGTCCGATCCTAAACACTGATCTCTATCTCTCACTCCCAAACGTAATATTTAGCCTCTGAGCCGTCTCTTTGTGGGTAAATCCTCCGTTAGCCTGCCGTGAGCAGTTTCCGCTGCTGGAGAGAAAATGTGGTTTTGATGGCGTTACCATGGCTGCAATTCTGCGGTTTTGGCTTGAAATCAGCAGTGTTGTGGAGAAATTTAGTGAGACTCTTCCTGTTGCTGGGGGCTGGAGGCTGCTTCCTGGCACCATGAATATGTCCTAATTCTGCACGCACGCACGCACACACGCAAGCAAGCACGGACACACACACACACACACACACACACACACACACACACACAGGTGATAGAGGTAATAATGATTATCTGCTTACTATGTGTTCTGCACACACACACACACACACACACTCAGACACACAACCACTGTACAATCTTCTGCCCATATGCACACACATAGAAACTCACAAACACACACACACACACACACACACACACATACACACAGATGCTTTTCCATCCTCCTCCCATGTGCATACATACACACAACCACCATACAATCTTTAGG
>NW_028178863.1:0-5825 GCF_964030765.1 Micromesistius poutassou | reverse complement strand
GAACTGACGTGAACGTGCTGTCGGGAGTCGGGACGTGCTCGACTTTTTGCGGCGATTGCTTTCACTTTCACTCTGGTTCGGTCCGACGTGGCCGCGCCGCGCAGTTAGTCGCCGTCCCCGTCCCTTATAGGACCGAGGCGGCGCACGGACGTCCTTGAGACGTGGCGGATGCAGCTCACTGATCCCTCGATGAGGCCGCACTTCTCGTTCAGGGCGGCTGGGATGGGACACGCCGCGGTCCAGTGGCTCAGAAAATGCGGCGCGCCTGTGAAGGATCACGATGCATGTGAACGTTTCCTTCTTTGTGACAAAGCTCAAATTCTAATGAATTCAGAGGAAAGACCAGTATTAAAAAAGTGTTAGCAATTGTTTGATTGCAAACACTGCGATGCAACAGCCTCTCACCCAAACGTTCTTGGTGTGAAGACAAAATGTTTAATGATGATGATGTAGTTTTTTCCATGGGTGCCAGTCCGTCGTGTACACTGTAATGTCTGTATCTGTCTGGCGACACGATCGCCTGTACCCGCTCTGTTCTGAACCCGTCCTCCGTCTCGTCTCCAGGGTACAGACATTGGCACGCTGACCTGCGGCCGGACGACACGCCCCTAGAGGCGGGGCTGGCCTTCACCTGTAAGATGAAGAGTTCCATTCCTTTCCTGGGCCGTGATAGGCTGGAGATGCAGAAGAAGGAGGGGCTAAAGAGGCGAATCGTGTGCTTCACCATCGACGAGTCAGTAGACCCTCTCATGCGCCCACTAGCTTATTAACTAACTAACTAATTGTATTTGGCAGGATTTTTCTGTTTGTGGTTTCGATGATGGTTGGGTTTCGTCAGTAAGCGGGAGTTTAGCAAAGGAAAAATAACAAACCCAAGGAAACAATGTGATATATACTGGTGTAGGAGCCGATAATGTTTGTTTTGTTTATCTGATACGATCGACTGTTATGTTTACGTTTTTTAGAATTATTCTTTTGATCCGTGACATGCCAAAGAGAAGGTCACCATAACTGGTACTACCAGATAATCAATAGGGCGTTAAGAATAGTGCGATCAAATTAAAAACTGGAATAAAACAGAACTATTCTAAATCCTTCAGATAACCCCGTCTGAAAGATTTACCCCATATTGTTATTATTGATTAAATTAATATTCAGTGGTGCCTACTGCATGTAAAAAAACCTGAAATCATAAAGCAATTGCTGAGTTTTAACGTCTTTTTAAATTAGATTTTAATGTCACAGGCGCTTAAAATCTGAATAAGGGTTAGGGTTTCTGTTTAAATAAATTAAAGCGACCTTTCCTGGTCAGCTAATTGCCGAGGACAAAATCACTATTCGTATTAATATGCAATTAATTGTGCAGCACTAATACCAGCCAAATGATAGTACATGCTCAGTGCAAGGTATGCACTCTGATTTTCTGTGCTGCAGCACCAAAAATAGGCCGTCACACAGACAAATGCTGTCTGTGTGCCTTTGTTTGCTTCTAATAATAATAAGAACAATCCAGATCAAGTATTGTTGTGTATTGAAATTTGTGTTATTTATTCCTCTCCCGTGTTGATTTTTCCAGAAAAATTCCACTGTTCGGCCTGGAGGCGGTATACCGTAACGGCGTTCCCGTCGGACACATCCGGCGCTCCGACTACGGCTTCTTCGTCGACAAGACCATCGCATACGGATACATCCGGAACCCTGATGGAGTGGTAGGGGCTCCACAACACACCTCTCTCTCTCTCTCTCTCTCTCTCTCTCTCTCTCTCTCTCTCTCTCTCTCTCTCTCTCTCTCTCTCTCTCTCTCCCTCGCCCTCTTCCTACCTCTCTCTCTCTCTCTCTCTCTCTCTCTCCCTCTCTCTCTTTTCAACCACAAACACACATGTTCCCTCACATATTGTTCTGACCTATTGCAGTGGTTTGCGTTCAAAGCCGTTGTTTGATCTCGTGTTCACCGGCTCCAGATGTAATCACAAACGGGGCGTCGCTGTCAGAGTGTGTGTGTCTCTCGGCCCGCGCCGTTATCTAGATTGCTCACAGCTGGGAACACTTACCGACGGATGTTGAGTGACAGCTGGGGGGTGGAGCTGGAGAGGCCTGAGGGACATCACGCACGGCGTTTTATTATCATCTCCTATTGTGTATTCTGGAGAGTAGAAAGGTTTTTTCGACGCTGCCGTTCAGCCGTGTTCTGTACTGCACTGTTCCCGCCACTTAGCTAGTCTTGAGAAGCATTATCGCAAAGTGTCATATAAGTGGTGGATCCTCATTTGTAATTGGTCTCCGTCTGTCTGTCTCTCTCTCTCTCTCTCTCTCTCTCACCCTCTCTCACTCTCTCTCTCTCTCTCTCTCTCTCTCTCTCTCTCTCTCTCTCTCCCAGGCAAACCCTGACTTTGTGAGGAGCGGTGACTTCACACTGGAGAGGATGGGCGTGACCTACCAAGCCAAAGCTCATCTCAAGTCTCCCTTTGACCCCGAGAACAAACGTGTGAAGGGCATTTATGATTGAGATGCCCTTATAAGGAGCAGGGGCGGAGCTGTGAGTTTGGCCATGCCCACTTTGCCCTCTCTGGGACGGAAGGTTGACATTCAGGTGCAGTTGGTCCTGTGAATGGATAGGCTTCTAATGGCCAATTAAATCCAATGCATGGTTGATTTTGATTGGGTATCTGCCCGTAATGTCAAATGTGCAATGCATATATTGTCAGGATGCCTTTCATAAAGACGAGCATAGTGGATAGTATGCAGTGTGTCAGAAATGATAAATTGACACATTTTGGCAGGAGGGCAATAAAGCAATCCCATTTTTTTATGTTAATTACAACTGCTTCTACCCGAGATAAGCATCCTCAATGAAACGTAATAATATTATATACTTGGTATGCAGCCCATGTTTACGTTTGTAAACAGTCCAAATCTATAGCTTGGTCTACATACATAAATACATACAATGCACCAGATAAGATGCAGCGATTGCTTCTGTTAATCTCAACAGTGTCATGTGATTTAGTTTACTTAATGTTATTCAAACTAATTTATAGCGGATTTTGAACTTCTACCATGAAAGTCTAGGTAAACACCCACCTACAATCTTAAACCAATGTCTTAACTATTTCCATGAAATTATAAATACACTTAAAGGTCATTTATTAAGTATAGCCCTCAGGTTTCGTATTGTATAATGAGGGTTAATGTGCTGGACCTTTTAACTGTGTTTTCTTAACAGTATAATTCTATGTTCATCGCTTGAATAATTGAGATGCATGTGGTGTATTGGTGCAAGTTGTCCGTTACAAAACAGGTGCTAAGAATGACGGATGTAAAATATACGTCTCAAGCCGTCCTATTTTTCTAATTTTCTGCAAGCGTTTCTGTACATAAGAAATATAACAATCAATTATGTTTGAATAAATACATCCTAAAAATGAAAACATTTACTCAATGAATATACATCACAAAAGTATAGAAGATGACCTCTGTATCAGGGTTAAATGAAGAACAAGCGCCAACAGGTGGCGCTATGGCCAGTTGGTTGGTTAAATGGCTGTATCTCAGTCCGGGTTCGCCCTGTACGCCACACTCTGACGTCGCATCTCAGTCAACTCACAGATGATGTAAAAAAACATGTCCGCCCCTAGCCAATCAGCTTTAGAATAATATAGAATATATACCTGCAAATGAGTTGCCCATTTAATCCACTAATGGCAAACGTTGGTGTGAGACAGCTGCACATCCCCGTACTTTTGTAGCCAACCACGTCGTATCATGAGATTTTAACAGTGTACAGACGCCCTGTCTGCTATAGGGTATATTCTTACTTGTACATTCTTAAATCAATCACAGAAGTTTACGATCATGCAAGTCAGGCTCCCAGTTGTTTCCATTTATTTGATTGCATTTCTTTTATTACTGCTTGTACATAATGGTGACATCAGTACCCCAAGACCACGTCAACACTTCAGTTCCTAAGAAGGAAAGACGTCACGGTGAAGCCCAGGTGAGGTCATCACCCCCTGTCGGACTCCGGCCACGCCCTTTGGCCTGCCCGGGTCTGGGTAGGAGGGGGGGGCGGGGGGTCAGTTACCCGGGTTTAGCCTCCCTCCCTCACACGGGTATAGGGGCTCCTGGAGTGCAGAGGTGACCACCGGCAGAGGCTGGTGGTCCCACTGGCCCTGTTGGAAAACACGCAGGATAGCATCAGCTCACACTGTGTGTGTGTGTGTGTGTGTGTGTGTGTGTGTGTGTGTGTGTGTGTGTGTGTGTGTGTGTGTGTGTGTGTGTGTGTGTGTGTGTGTGTGTGTGTGTGTGTGTGTGTGTGTGTGTGGACCGACCGTGCTGTGTAAAGCGCAATGAACTTCAGTGTAAACCAAAAGTAGACTAGTTCCCATCTCAGACGGTCGATGTGTTTTATCATTGTATGAATTATCTGCGAGGCTTGTTTTTTTTTACCCTCACTACACCGCCTACACTGTGAATTCATTTATTGAGTTTATTTAAATTCAGAACTGTGCAAATGGAAGCTGCAAATCAACTCGGAATAAACTTGGGATTTGTGAGAAAAAGTATTCATACAGCCCATCATCGCTGTGATGGAGCTGTTCATGGTTCAGCTTCCGGTTAGTGAACAAGTGTTTGGATGATTGCATAGGCAAAAGTACAAAACACACTGCTGAATTACCATAATAATGACTTTATATACGTAATCTATTCTATAGTTAGATTTTGTAGTTTAGTTGTCTTGAATCACCTCCGTCCATTTTTCTGTGTTGTGTTTTTTGCATTTGGGGATAATGGGTCTCTTGTAAATGTCTTTGCCGTTTGTGTGTGAGTGTGTTTGTATGCACATGCACGTGAGTGTGCTTGTATGCACGTGTGTGTGTGTGCACATGCACGTGTGTGTGTGTGTGTGTGTGTGTGTGTGTGTGTGCACACGTGTGTGCACATGCACGTGTGTGTGTGTGTGTGCACATGCACGTGTGTGTGTTGTGTGTGTGGGAGGCAGAGGCGCTCACAGGGAAGAGGCGTGCAGACGACTGGTTGCAGTGCATGGCGATGGGGGCCGTGTTGTACAGGGAGTCCAGCACCTCGCCGCTGAACGGGTCCCAGTGCAGAGCAGAGAACTGCTGCGTCACCCCCACCTCACCACACACACACTGGTCTCTGCCGTGAAACTGAGAGAGAGACACAGAGAGAGAGAGAGAGAGACTGAATACAAGTGTTAAACCTGCACTATGTCACTCCATTAAATGTGCAGTGTGAAGAAGTTGAGTGGCTTCTAGTGGAACAAACCCGGCAGAAATGTAATATAATATTCAAAATAACGTTTCAATGAGTGTATAATCCCATGAAAATAAGAACCGTTGGTGACACTTCACAGTAAGGGTCGATTTAATAATCAACTGTCATCATTCATTTGGTTGAAATATGCAACCTCACTGCTAGACGCCACTAAATCCATCACCCCGCCCCTATAAAAAAGGTCTGAACTTGAAGTGTCTCAAGGATAAAACACGCCCATCCACAAGGCAATCCATCCATTTTTCCGACCAAACACCAGTGTATTTTTGGTTGTTTAGTTTCAAAATCTTGCTCTCTTCTGCTTTTTTATGCTCCGTCTCTTTTCCGCTCTTGAATCTTTACCTACAGCATCTCTAATCGGAGGGCTTCTTCTGATTTTATTTGTAGTAAAATATAATCTTGTTAACAGGTTGACGAAGAAGAAGGTTGGTCCAGGTCCAACAGCTCCCAGGCTCCTTGCTCCAATTCCAAGAAGGCAGCGTGCCGGTTCTGGTTCAGTGTGCGCTCTGCTTTAAACCGCCGGTATCCCG
>NW_028178864.1:0-11263 GCF_964030765.1 Micromesistius poutassou | reverse complement strand
AGACAGAGAGAGAGACAGAGAGGGAGAGAGAGAGAGAGACAGAGAGAGAGAGACAGAGAGAGGGAGACAGAGAGAGAAACAGAGAGAGAGACAGAGAGAGAGGGAGAGAGAGAGGGAGACAGAGAGAAACAGAGAGAGAGAGACAGAGAGTTGTTCAGGAAAGAAGTTTCTACCAAAATAGCACAGCTCTTTTAGCCTGGAAATCCAGAGGCAGATCTAGAAAGCTGTAGGGTTTGATAGCGAGTAGTGAGAACGGCCCGACTCGGCCAGGGAGAAGGGACAGATGAATGATGGGCCCGTTTTAAAATGGTGCTTGAAGGATAATAAAATAAGGAGCATCTGGGACGAGAAAAGAGCTAGAGAAAGAGAAAGAGAGGGGCTTGGTAATTAAAGAGTATTAAATAAAAGAAAGTGAGGAGGGAGAGAGAGAGAGAGAGAGAGAGAGAGAGAGAGAGAGAGAGAGAGCGAGAGAGAGAGAGAGAGAGAGAGAGAGAGAGAGAGAGAGAGAGGTGTGATCAACTGACTCTGTAAGCAATTGGCTGCTTGCCGTCGCTTCCCTCTCGTCATTGTGTTAAACCAGCCAATAGCGCGCCAGGGGGGGAAAAGCCAGCTTGGTGATTGGCTCCCGCAAAAGCGTATCGGAAGCAGAAAGAAATGTATTGCCCCTCTCCAGACCCGGCTGCAGGGCCGACTCAAATGGCTGGCAGAACAAAATAAAGTTTTACTAGCAGGCAGCTAGGATGATATAGCCATTTACATCGCCAATGACATCTGTGGCTAACTAGCCTATATGCCATAGGTTATTATTTATCATGTAGCCTAATAACGGCTTAGTATTCATTTTATATTAGGTTGCTTTAAATCAGTAGCCTGCTGTTGCAATATTAGCCTACCGTCCACTTTATTTATGCTTTACCTTAATAACCAAGGCCTGAAAGTGTGGCAGATTGTCTGCTCTTGTTTTGGGTTGTCTCTGTTCGTTTTAGCAGCGATAACAGAGTTAAGAGTGGGGTTTCACCTTGTGTGTTTAAACGTTTGTGGTCACCTTTCTTAATAAAGAAGTTAGTCAGAACCTGACTTCCTCAATTTTGTCTTTCTTCACCTTTCTCTTCTGAGAGCCAGACTTCAATTTACTGTGGCTGTGACATATTGCAGCATGACATTTAGTTATGTAACTATTTGAGCAACAATCAAAAAAACTAAAAAATAAAATAATAATAGGCCTATATATATATTTCTAAAACGGGTGGCTTAAATCAAGCGATCCGATTGGTTCCCAACTGTTGTATAATGAGCGTACACACAGCTATGACGCCCGTTCAGTTTACAGTTCAGCATCACTCCGCGCCTAACTTGAACTGTTGTTTATTTATATATAAAAGCAATAGCGTAGTTCACCGAAGCCTAAAAACATGTTGATTGCTGGAGAGGGTGGAAATGTTGTAAAGCAATAGGCACACGGTGAGTGAACTGATAGTAGGCTAAATTGCCGGCGAACCGAGCTACCGTCTCTAGCCTTCTCTCTGAAGGACGCTACAGTGTGTATTGTATTCGTTAAAAAATTCATTTTTGTATTCGTTAAAAAAAATGCTTTTCCGACTTTCTCGCTTTTTCAAAATTGAGGGTGTCTATGACTTTCATTTGGCCATACTTACGTCACCGTTTTATAAAAGCAATAGATCACTTCAGTCAGTGAAATGTCCTCATTATACCACAGTTAAGGGGGTCGAACAACGCCCCTTAACTGTGATATAATGAGCACATACCACAGCCTGTCGTGATCTATTGCTTAAATATATATATATATTTCAAATTTCCCATGGGCCCCCCTCTGTCCCACTTACACCCGCCGCAGTCCGTCGGCCCTGCTGTTAGATACAGGGCGCAGATAGAGTGTAGGATGTCCGCCCCCATCCCCACCACCACCTGCCATGCGCACCGTCTTCACCGTCACCTTCCCCTCCGCAGGGCGGAGTCTCACCGGACGCTGAGTTATCGCCCACACCCGGCGGCCGCCCTGCACCTCCTCCGGCGACAAGGTCGGCATTCTGCTGAGGGGGGGGGGGGGAGTGTCCCGTTTAGCGGCAGCACGGACAGCATCGGATGTCGTCCGCAACAGGCGGGCGGCCCCACGGCTCACTCACTGCACACGGGTGACAGCCAGGTGTATCATCCGCAGGGGTTGCCAACTCTCACCGCATCTGGCGGGTGACACTCACGCTTTCAGCATCGATCTCACGCTCTCATGCACACGCAACAAATGTCACGCCCCCCAAAAAAACAAAAAAACTCCCGTTAAATTTCTGTTGATGACTTGACTAGACTGGACCAGACCACATCGTATTGTTTTTAACGAAAGGGGAGGAGTTTAAGACATCTCCCTACGACGTCCCCCCCCCTCACGCCAGCCAAAAAAACAAAGTTGGCAACCCTATCACCCCCTCCCCGTTGTCTCCGCCACTCTCCTGACATGTGGCTGACGGCTGGTGACCGGTGTGCCCAGATGAAGGGTTATCTCTCTCACTACGCCTCCCGCCGCACCGCCAGGCCTCTCCGCCGTCACACAAATGTGTGCGTGCTGAGCGTGTGCGTGTGTGCGTGTGTGCGTGTGGGACCATATGCTCTAGAGCAGTGTGCGGGCTCCTATGTGAGATTAGACTTGTTGCAGGTAAGGTTCAAATGTTCATATGAACGATAATAGTATGACTACAAACCATCATAAACATATACTAAACTACTCCACAGAGCCTGAAAGAATAATAATTATGTTTTTTGCAACATGACAGCCTTGCTTGGCCAAACAACCTATTGTAACATGAATGTTGAATTAATTGGCTCTGGATGGAGACAGGGAGATGTGCAAGGGGACAAAACAAGTTATTAATTCTGATTTAATAAGGCCGGCCTGGTCTGCTCTTTTATCAGCGTGCGTGTGTGTGTGTGTGTGTGTGTGTGTGTGTGTGTGTGTCTCATCTGCTACAATGGAATTAAGAGGAATTATCACATTTGCCTGAATACAAAAGAAGTCAAATTAAAATGGTACTTTCTCAGAGAACATGTCTTTGCCGTTGAGAATAGGAAAAAAAAAAAAAGGAAGCGACCCCAGCAGATATTTTAAGGATCACAAGAAAAAGGAATCAAATGCAAGAACCCCGGGCAGCTGCTGTGTCCCTTATGACTGAAGAAATACAAAAATCATTCATCACCAGCATGTCCATGCCATGTCTGTCTTTCTACTGACAATCCACATGCAAAGTGCTGCGCAGGGGATTCAGATGCATGACCTCACGGAACTGGTTGGGGGGGTGGGGGGTCGTTTGGCTGAAGGACGTCTACCGACCGGCTGCGTCCGCTATGGGGATCAAACCCGGAGGCTTTCGGATGGGAATCGTATACACCGTCCCGCCCTGTTATATTTTCAAGTAGGTTGACTTTTTTTTTTTTTTTTTTTTGTATTTTCGTTTTCATGCGGCTCGGTGGCAAATGTTGAAATTGCCTTTCAAAGTGAGGCGCTCTCCCACAACATGTGATGGATGTAATAAAACGCGGGGCCCCGGGAGCCGTTTTCCAGAGGCGTTATCAGCAGCAAGCAGCATGCGTGGAGGCCCCCCCCCCCCCCCGCCTGAGAGCCTCCCAGCGAGAGGGGCTCCGCTCCGCTTGGCTGACTCACGGGTGGGTTGGATAATGCTGTGTGTTCGCCTGCCAATGCACGTGTGCGTGTGGGCTTGTTTGTGTGCATGTCGGTATGTGTCATTGTGTGTGTGTGTGTGTGGTTATGTGTATGTATTTGTGTGTGTGTGTGTGTATGTTTGTTCCTGTGTTCCTTGCAGACTCACAGTACGGCACCGCCCTGCGTCGAAACATTTTCCACCAAACGCAGCAATTTAGTTCACTATCGTTTCATTGCACTGACTGCACCGCAGATTGTTTTGACCTCGCTTGCTTCCCCCCCCCCGAAAAAAGCACCTGGGATAAATAAAAGTCAGCCGTTGCCATAGCGCTGGTGTAAATATATCTCAGTTGGAAAGAGTCAAATAACCAAATTCAAAAGGAACTGTTAAAGGCAGGGGCTAGCATTCATTTGCCTGTGTAAATGTTACTGTTCAGTTCCATTCTGAAGTGCAAATACTGTTGTTTGTATTCTGGGGACGCGCATTTAGTGAACCCATGGCATTCACGTGGTACCGTTCCATGATGACAGCTCTCAGACTTCAATTAGCGATATCACGCTCTTTGTACTTCCAATCAGAGTTATGAACAAACTAATTACTGTTCTCTGCAATCTTCTACAGAATGCTCCTAATGACAGACGCCTGCAAGTGTGGCATCTGCCACTCGCACACACACACACACACACACACACACACACACACACACACACACACACACACACACACACACACACACACACACACACACACACACACACACACACACACATTACGCACGCACAAGCGCTAAATCTAGTGTGAAATACTTTCAGACATTTATTTTAATCAACCGATTATATCCATTGGCAATTCTACCAATTTTTGGGCAGCTCCTATTGGAAGAGGCTGGCCTGGCCCTCGGCCAGCCACGCAGAAGCTGGCGTCAAGCCGGTCGAGCTGCGAGATGCAGCATTCCCTCCTTCCCTGTGCTCTCTCTCTCTCTCTCTCTCTCTCTCTCTTTCTCTTTCTCTCGCTTTCTCTCTTTCTTTCTCTCGCTCTCTCTTGTTTATTTCCTTTTTTGGGTTATTTGTTTTAAATATTTTTATTTGTTTGTTGGTTGATATCTGTGTGTGTGTGTGTGTGTGTGTGTGTGAATGTCAGTGTGTGTGTGTGTGTGTGTGTGTGTGTCCATCAGTCACTCTTCCCTGTTTTTTGTGAAGTGCAAGTCAAGAAACCCGACCAAACTGGATGTGTTGCCGAGACAACAAGAGCACAGACCTTCGGTGTTCTGGATAAGGAGAGATGTGTATGGGTGTGTGTGTGTGTGTGTGTATATGTGTGTTAACAGTTTGTTGCCATAGTGACTCCCAATGGACCCTTTGCTCCCTCATTCGTCCAGCTGGCGCACCGAGCATGGCCCATGGACCACCTCCAGCAGACCCGCACGCACACTCCCCCCCCGCCTCCACCCCTCGCCTGCTCTCTCTCTCCTCCGCTCCCCTCTCCTCCACACCCGTCATGGGGGAGGCAGACTGGTGTGAGCTCCCAACCCGCAGCTCAGCGTCAAAAGGCCCGATGGCAGCGGACATCCTGTGTCCTCAAGACATACCTGTCTGTCTGCTGCGAAGCCCGCAGAGAACACACAAGGTATGTGTGTACAGCCGCGTGCTACGGAGAAATGTGGTCAGACGGGAACAGGAACAGGTCTTCTGCTACGAGGGTCAGTTCCGCACTCAAACATCACTTACGTACCCTCTGTACGTTTCGTTCAACACAGCATCTAAACACATTGAAGAACTTAGTAAGCAAGTACCTAGTACTACCTACTAAAAGTAAGTAGTATGTGCACATACTAATCAAGTACCTTCTAAGTAAGTAGCATGTGCAGTTATAGAATGACTGGTTGGCGGTCAATCAATGGTGATACAGTTTCTTACATCATTGAATATATCAGCTCAGCGGTATAGTAACATAATAGAGGGAGAGGGAAAGTGAGAGGAAAGCAAGACAGAGAGAGAGACACAGACAGACAGACAGACAGACAGACAGACAGAGAAAGCCTGGTTGGCGGTCAATCAATGGTGATACAGTTTCTTACATCATTGAATATATCAGCTCAGCGGTATAGTAACATAATAGAGGGAGAGGGAAAGTGAGAGGAAAGCAAGATAGAGAGAGAGACACAGACAGACAGACAGACAGACAGAGAGAGAGACACAGACAGACAGACAGACAGACAGACAGACAGACAGACAGAGAAAGCGGGTGGGAGCAGTGAGGCTCATTTTGGCAGAGAACCAGAATGGGAGTGCAGGTTTCAGAGGCCGCCCTAAGCTCTGCCGAGGGGGTGACCAGGGCTGTATGGCTACGCGGGGATGTGGGTAAAGGCTACGCAGCTCCATCATGCATACATTACTTTTCGCACACACAACGATTGTGTCCGTCGTGTGTTTAGAACAGCATGGATACCACAAAAAACGAATTGAAAAAGGCTCTCTCTGTCTGTTCTTGGATGGTTCGTTCATTCAGACAGGATGTCCATCCATCTGTACGAACACGTATCTCTTCTCATGCAAGCCTCATTTTGGAAAATCCATGGAAAAGGTGGTGGTGGTGGTACGATCCAATAGGTCAAAACTAATTTTAAAAATGAAAGGCGAGACTAACAAAACTCTTGCAAATAAAAAAGGGAATTCAACTTAAAATGACATGAAATACTAATCCAGTGAACTAAAACATGTTGTTGTAAAAACAACAACATTGAAATGAAAAGTACATTTCAACTTACGTAGTCGTTACAACCAAAACAGGAACGCCAGTGAATCAGAACGTGCCCAAGGAGAAAAGAAGATGCCTTTTAGCTTCATTAGCAGGTGCCCTACTAACGGACAGCATGGTACTCCCAGTCGCCGGAGTGCCATGGAAAGCTAATAAGCTAAGGGAGAGAGAGAGAGGGAGGGAGAGAGGGAGAGAGGGAGGGAGAGAGGGCGAGAGGGAGAGTGGGAGAGCCAGCCTAGAATCCATCTCCATTCCATTAAAGCAGCCCAGACCCTCGGATCGACCTCTGCTCTGACCACCAGCATCCACGTCATTGAGAATGTTTAAATAGCGGAAGGTTACACTGGGGTATATCATGCTAATGAAGTCATTGGTCCAAAGTGCGTAGTGTCTCCGCAAGTGGCGGAGTCTGGGTAAACGTGTCACTTGTTGTTACCGCAGAGAGTGGCGAAGCAGTCGATGAACACGCGACATCTCAGTAACAATACCTTTGGGATCTTCATTCCAAAGGTATATATATATAGTTTCAAATGACGTACAATTACCAAATGGGCTGAAGATCCAGAGCCAGTAGCCTGCATGATATATTGGTTCATTCGCCCTCATATCCCGCAGTTTTGAGATTGAGAGACTAAAAAGGTTGCGATGCTTTCAATTAAGGCAAAAATGAATGTCATTATGAAGATAATCAATAAGGTCCCCCTTATTACTGCCATCATCCACTCCTGTCTCACCACTGGAACTGTCCCTACATCCCTCAAAACTGCTGCCATTACCCCAATCCTGAAAAAAACTGGTGCTGATCCCTCCGACTTCAACAACCTCCGTCCCATCTCCAACTTACCCTTCATCTCCAAAATCCTAGAAAAAACAGTTGCCGCTCAACTCCATTCCCACCTATCCCACAATAACCTGTATGAACAGTTCCAGTCCAGTTTCCGCCCACTCCATAGCACCGAAACAGCACTCATCAAAATCACCAATGACCTTCTTATGGCATCTGATTCTGGACTCCTCACCATCCTCATTCTCCTTGACCTGAGTGCAGCCTTCGATACCATCTGTCACACCACCCTCCTCAATAGGCTACCTTCCATCGGCATCACCCACACTCCCCTAGACTGGTTCACTTCCTACTTCTCTGGCCGCACTCAGTTCATTCAACTTAAGTCCCTTCGATCCATCCCCTCCTCTGTCACCTCAGGCGTGCCCCAGGGTTCTGTCCTGGGGCCCCTCCTCTTCATCATCTACCTTCTCCCCCTCGGCAATATCCTCCGCAAATTCAACATTCAATTCCACTGCTATGCTGATGACACCCAGCTCTACCTCACCACTAAACCTTCGTCCTCTCTTCCACCCACCTCCCTCACTGATTGCATCTCTGAAATAAAAACCTGGTTCACACTAAACTTCCTAAAATTAAACAGCAACAAAACAGAGGTTCTCCTCATTGGCACAAAATCCATCCTATCCAAAACCGGCAGCTTTTCCCTCACCATTGACAACTCCTCCGTTTCACCCTCCCCCCAGGGTTAAGAGTCTGGGTGTCATCCTTGACAGCACACTATCCTTTCAATCCCACATCAATAACATCACCCGGTCTGCCTACTTCCACCTACGAACCATCAACCGCCTCCGGTTCCAGACACTGCCGCCATCCTAGTCCACAGTCTTGTCACTTCCCGTCTGGACTACTGTAACTCTCTCCTCTTCGGCCTCCCCCTCAAATCGCTCCATAAACTTCAACTGGTACAGAACTCAGCTGCCCGCATCATTACACGATCCCCCTCCATCCACCACATCACTCCTGTCCTCCAACAACTCCACTGGCTCCCGGTTCAGTTCCATATTCAGTTCAAAGTCCTCCTGGTAGCATTCAAGGCCATCCACAACCTCGCCCCCCCTTATCTGTCTGATCTCCTCCATGTCCCCACTCCCTCCCGCTCCCTCAGATCCTCTTCCTCCATACACCTGTCTGTCCCCTCCGCCCGTCTCACTACCATGGGGAGCAGAGCATTCAGCCGCTCTGCTCCTCGTCTGTGGAATTCACTACCACCCCAACTCAGGAACATTGATTCATTCCCCAAGTTCAAGTCACAACTCAAAACACATCTGTTTCAAACTGCTTATTCCACCTGACGCCAACTGTTCTGTCCAACCAATTTTAAGTGTTCCTTTTTTATTGTATATTTTATTGCTTTTGTGTACTCTTGTATGGTGTCCTTGAGTGCCAAGAAAGGCGCCTTCTAAATAAAATGTATTATTATTATTAAGATTGCATTTGTCTTCGTAGTCGAGAGAAAGGCCATTGCTCTCTCTCTCTCTCTCTCTCATTGTAATTGCGTGTGCCCTACAGTCACTAGATGGCGCTGGTTACTTTGAGTGACATTTAATTTCCACGCTAATCGCTAGAGTCAACTAAATTGTTAAGAAGGAAAGACACACGAATAAACCCACCCAAAGAAATCAAACCTCTGGATAGATAGATAGATTGATATATAGATAGAGATAGAGACCCTTTGATAAATACAATAGCCTACACATAAATGATACTTTTCCACTGATAATATTAAAATGAACTGTACGATGAGATGAATAAACGGGGCTGTCAGACGTCCAGTGAACCGCCACCTGCAGTGCACCCTGGGGACCGCTCCTGTTGGCTTTACAAGCGGTCTGAATGGAGACTAGACCCTGACAAGCGGCCGCCTTTGTAACTCTGCAAGCCCCAGATCCGTATCGCCGAAACGGGACCCCCTTTCAGTTCCGATAGACCTCACAGCGAAATAAATGTCAATTAGTTTCTAAGTACACTGTCCACACAGAAAAAAAGGGCTCGTTTTCAGTGTGTAGGCTACGACCGTGCCGGCCGTCGTCATCACCTGAATACTAAATATGCCTTGTCCAAATATATACAAACTATCGGGAAGACGTTTCCAGTCGCTACAGGATCTATATATCCTGTATATAGACTCAAACTACAGAAAGGGTCGGGTGTGTTTACATGGGCCATGGAGGGAGACACTCAGCTCCTATTTGCTATTCCAACACGTCATTTTAATATATTTTACAAGTGAATAAGTGAATACGAGTGAATAACGCGGTTCTCATTAATTAACACGTCCCCGACGATCCGCTCCACGCGCAGGCTGACAGAGCCTCATTAGGCTGATAAGTGAAATAAAACAGAGGTTTTATATCATCATCATCATCATCATCATCATCACCACGGCCAACCTTCAAGCCGCTCGTCCCGCCTTCTTCTCCCGTTAACCGTGAACTCGCCGGTTCAATAATTCATTGATTGGCTGCGAGGGTAAATGGAGATAAACTTCAAACCCGACGCGAGGAAAGTGAAGTGAAAAACTAAAGTGACAGCACAGCGTTAGCTCCGGGCGCTAGCCACAATAGCCTGACACGCGCACGCGCACACACACACACACACACACACACACACACACACACACACACACACACACACACACACGCACACACACGCACGCACACACACGCACACACACACGCACGCACTCGCGCAAGAAGCCCGAGCCCCGGCGCGAGGACGTAAACGTGGAGCAGCGAGAGGATGTGGGTATGCTGACATCTGCAAACCGCCGCAGATTACAGACGCTGCTGCAGACGGGCCAGGCAGCCGCCAGCTGAGCCCCGCAGTCGTACCGACAACCCTGCGAGGAATGTAGCTAGAGGTAAGACGCGGTGAATATCTTATAGCCACGCTAGATCCATTTTCCGGGGGTGAAAGTTTTTGAAATGTTGTGAAATGACTGTGGATGCCATTCATTCCATTGCGATGTGGTTACCTGTCAAACGGGTCACTGCTGTGCTGTTGATTTTCTGTTTCATAAAACTTTACTTTTTGTTGGTGCTAAGAAATGATCCCAGCTGATTTATTGACCCCCAGAGATAGATGCCTGGGGGGTTTTGATCTTAGCGTGACGGTAGGGGGTCGATATCCAGTCTTGGCAACCCCTTTTCTGTTTTTAAAGCCACATCGCAACACAATCTGTCAGAGTATACGGCCGTGTGATCTCTCGCCGACTTCCTGATGTCAGGCTTCTTTAAAGTTATGCTATTGTGTCGCTTTTTTTTTTTTTTTAAAGTAGTAGGGCCAGGTTACTACTGAGTGAGAGTAGAGTGTCAATCGTTTCGAATTCCTAGTTAGAGATTCGGCGTAATCAACTCATCTGGCCGTGCATAGTAATCGTATATGCCGAGCAGTTTGACAGCAGTGATCAGGAGCCATGTGCATGCGTTTAAGAAAGAGCACTTATCAAATAACTGCATCATCTAGTGTAACACCCTGGCCTAGATCTGCCGGGCATGTCCGCGTTTTGTTGTGTAATGACATTGTACTAACACAACTACCCACACTTAGCCACACTTTCCAACTTCCAAAGTAGTTTCTCATGCAGCAGTACAGAGTGTTTCTATCCAGTCTCAATCTCTTGCCAGTCTCAACCCTTGCCAAAGGGTTTGATTTGATCAACCTGTTTGACTGCAGTAGCAGTCAAACTACACACCTGTGACAAATTCCTTTCACCTTCCCTTTGTCTCCGCAGCTAAGTGCTGCTGATAGCGCTAGTGCAGTGACCCCGTTCTGTGAGTGAGCCACTTCTTTTTTCTATCCACGCCAGAGACGTCGCGTAGTAACCTGTACCCTGGCATGATCCCCCACGGCCCCCGGGAGGGTCTTCCGCAGACAATCCCCAAATGTTCTGCTCTTGCAAAACAGATGCAAATCCGACCACTGTGCACTGTCTCTTAGTCAAAGCTTGTTTTGTAACTACGGGATGCCACTTTGCCATCATTACTGC
>NW_028178865.1:0-5421 GCF_964030765.1 Micromesistius poutassou | reverse complement strand
ACACACACACACACACACACACACACAACTGCACGTACACACATGCACACACACACACACACACACAAAAACAACTGCACATACACACAAACACACATACTTCAGGTACACACACATGCACGAACGCACACCAGCACACACACACAGACACACACACACACACACACACACACACTTACGCACACACACACACCAAGATATACATACACACAGACATACACCCATTGGCCTATTGAAATGCTGGTATAGCGTGGGCCGTTGTAATCAAAACAAGACATTTGGCCGAGACCCACTCTTAAGGAAATACAATCAGCTGGAGAGAGAGAGAGAGAGAGAGAGAGAGAGAGAGAGAGAGAGAGAGAGAGAGAGAGAGAGGGGACAAAAGGCAGCGCAATAGTTTAAGAGAGGAAGAGAGCAGAGGGTGGGGGCACCGTCAAGGTAGTGGAGTGTGAGACCGTAGAGTAAGAAAAACAGAGAGAGCGAGAGGGGAGAGAGAGAGAGGGAGCGGGATGGAGAGGAAGGAGAGAGAGAGAGAGAGATAGAGAATAGAGGAAGGGAGAGAGAGAGATAGAGAAGGAGAGGGAGAGAGTAAGAGAGAGAGAGGAAGGGGAGACAGCGGGGCGAACAGGAGGGTGAGCGAGGGGTTGTGCGGTTGAAACAAAGTTTGATCCACATGTGGAAACGATTGTCTAATTACGGAAGATATGTGTAAGCATTGCTGGCTGGAGGAGAGAAGCGCAGGCTGATTGGTGGAAGGGGCACCCGCAGAAGGATCTGATTGGTTGAAGGACGGTCAGAGAGGGAGGTAATGAGGAAGTAGAGTTTAGGGGAATAGAAAACAACATCTCGTCCACTTCTGACACATTATATCAGTCGTCATCTCGTTAGCAGTCAGGATCTTGGCAAAACGTTGGGTTTCAGCTTTGTCCCTCCTCTTGATTCTCATAGGAACAAATCAAAAGTAAAATGGGGTACGGTTCCCCTGACCCCTCTCATCTTCTGGGTTCGGTTCCCTGACCCCTGACCCCTCTCACCTTCTGCATGGTTCTGGGTTCTGTTCCCTGACCCCTGACCCATCTCACTTTCTAGATGGTTCTGGTTCTGGTGGGCTTCGATTACGGTTCTTGGAGTCCACTTGGAATGGATTCATGAATTCTGATCAGCTATGGGCAGAAATGGAGCATGCAATTTCATGTTGGATACTTTAGTGTTTAGTTCTTTCACCTTTTATAATCGTACTGTTATTACTGTCGCCACTGTTATTACTGAAGCTATTGATGAAGAGGAAGGAAAGGGACGGGTTCAGAGTTGTTAAATGTGTTTGTGCCTGTTTGTGTGTGTGTGCATGCCTGCATTACGTGGGCGTGTGTGTGAACGATACCAAAGGGCGTGTCACACCTTTCTTCTCAGAAGTGTGCAGGTGCACGTCTTGGCAGTGGTCCCGTTGGTGCTGCTGACTGTAATGCAGACGGTCTGTGATTACTGTATGAACTTGTTTTGACACGGCGAGGAGGGGAATATTCCCACTCACACACATCAACCCTATATTCCAAGAAACATACTCACACACACACAGGTACAGTCGTATAATCCTCCATTGATGTTATGGTTTAAATGCTATCAACGGCCTGGAAGATAACCAATAAAAACTCCCTCTTCATCTTGATAGTAAACATGCCTGAACACATACTAGTGTACTATGACACATTTAGTTAATACTGCTTGAAGGACGAATACCAACGTTTTCTCATACCTTACACACCTTGCATCCAGTTTATAGTCTCATTGAACAAAAGACTGATAACTGCCAAGACAAATGGCGATGTTCTTCTCTGACATACGTTTTACCTTCGCTGATGATGCCACCTTGTGGCGCACAATAAGATGACAACATGCAGCACAGCGGGAACGGGCCATGACGTCGCTGCCGGGCAGTGACGTCACCACACAGCAAACAGTGTCCTCCGCAACATCATGAAGTCAGCGATCAATCATCGAGTGAACGAAGTTTAGCTTGGTCTGTGGAATTGAATGATCTAAGATTAACCGATAGGGGAGCTGTATTCGGACCATTTCGTTAATGCTTTAGTTAAAGGGCCAATACCAAAGAACTCACCTAATGGTGAGTTCAATTTAAAGTTTTTTTATTATTGCATTATCACATTTCCCTTTGAGAGTGTGAGATTATGAAGTATTCAAAATGTGTATTTATACATAACATAAAACATTAATCTATGCATATACAATATCTTCCATATTTGTTTGCAATTGATCATGCTATTATCTATTGATTTGTTTTATAAGCTATTCAACTATAATTTTTATTTGTAATAGTTTCCTGCTTGATAAGCCATTTTCTGTGGTTTAACCGTAACACCGGAATGTCCCTCTCGTTATAATTAAAGGGTTATTTATGATTTAATTAGTGAGTTGCCTTTTGTCAGAACCATGTTGTCCTTACGTCATGTAGTCTGGTGTAGTAATTATTGTAACAACTTTACATTCAAGATTCTTGTAAGAGATCGATTTACTGAACTCGTGTCTCAGAAAAGATAACTATAACTATATATATATATATATATAATGAACTTAGTCTCACTTCCGTCAATGTCCAGGGTGCGGCGCTGTTGTATTAATAACGGAGTCGAGTTGCATCTATTTCTATGGCGTACTTGTTTAATAGCCATATCCGTATTATACAACGACTTCTTCAAAACACTGTTACTAGACCAGGGGTCATGAATGTAGGTCAAAGGGCCACCGTTATACAACCACTGCTTATCCAACCCGCTGCTTATAGCGCATGTGTAACACGATGTAGGTCACAGAGCGCTTCTTATTCATCACAATGTACACATTAATGTAAACCCCGCATCGCATGTCTCCATCCGTAGTGCGTCGCTCTGTGCAGAGATGCATTCATGCTGCGTTCATATCTCCTCATAGATAGGAAACACGAGACCGTCAACACTGACACGGATCTGAGTCGCTGACCTACATTCAGCATCCGCCAGCACAGCGCATGTTACGAGGACTCCTGGTAGGACATCTCCCCGCTACTGGTTAGCGTGCCTGTGTTTTGGGACAGTAGCCCCCGTCCCGTCATGTACCATCATGTACCCACTGGTCCAGACCCACTGTAGCAGCCTGTTCATGTCGCGTTAAATGGATTAATAGAACATTTCTCCCGAAAACCCGAAACGTGACACGCGGACGGGGGCCACTGTGGGCGGAGCCGCGGTCACGCTTAGCCCCGCCCCCTCCGCATGTGCGCGCTCTTCCTACCGCAGCCCCTGCGCTTTGGCCACGCCCAGGTCATTAGCATAAAATGTGTGTCAGTAGGACAGCGCGCGGGGCGGCTCACATGCCACGAGCACATGCGGCTGAGCCTCACCAGCATTCCGACGCCTCGGCTCCGCGCGCAGCGCTCCGCCAATCAGGAAGCGAGGAGGACCGCGGGGGCGTGCGCGAGCTCGGGGGGAGAGAGATGGAGAGAGGGAGAGGGAGACTCTGATACATAAACAAACAGCGGGGGGTTTGAAGGGACACGGAACGGGGACACACAACTGGTCACATTTCTTGGCCACCTGGAAACGTGCTGGTCCCAGTGGGCGGAGTGTTCTGGCTGCTCGCGCGCACGCAGGTCTCCTGGTGTGCTCGTAGTGACGTGCGTGGAAGCCAAACCTCAGACCTCATCCGAGCACTCGTCCCAGTACAGGACGCCTGTAGGTTACGGCTCCGGTCCCGCAGCGCTCTGATCGATCACGGGACTGTAATCGATTGATCTGAACCTATTTGATCTGAAGGGTTCTGCTCTACTTTCTGGGACCCGCTCCCCCATGGTGGTCCGGACTCCTACGTCCACCCAGCTCCTGAGGAAGATCCTCACCCAGTAGACCCAACCACGTACTGAAGAAGACCACTATACGGAATTATGGAGAATAGTCCTGGTGAGTTTCAGCATTAATTCTTAACTCATTTTTCTATTTTCCTGAGCTGATGTACACTGGCTGCTTTGCGTGTAGGGTTTGGATTATCGGTGCGCATGAACCTGTTGTATAGTGAGGGATTCACGCATTATCTTCATAACTATTGATCACATAAGCGGCTGTTGAATGTTTCCTACAGTATGCTGAGAATGGACAGTAACAGAGTGAGTGACAGCTATGACCAGCTCCTTATTGATGGACACATCGCGTTATGGATAACTTCGTCTTTACATGTACACTCGTAATCCCGGGTTCATTGAGCAGGCAGCGCTGTGCCATCTAGGATTTATACTGAATTATATTATTTAGCACTATATTATTTTGCAGCAAAGGATTTGCAGCATAGGATTTGTACTTTATAATTGATACCGTAGTATAATTTCCATATAGTGTGTCATATTATTTGTGTCACGTTATTTGTACCGTATTGTCGGGGCTGTTGTTGCGACCGATGCGGTTGTGTAAGCATACATCCAGTGACGTGCAGTATGACCCCAAACGGCCCCGGACAAAGGCAGTGCACTGCACGGCTGTCCATTCAGACGCTCTTCCTTGACGCTAGTTATCTTTTTGAACATGGACATTACATCCTAAAGGCATTTCTGAAGTGTTATTCAATTTTTAAATTATCTGCTACTACAGCGATGAGCCGCCTGTGTTAATTTTTGCAGTCTTCATACGCAGTGTGTGTGTGGTGCTGTGTTGGTGTGTCTCTCAGCGGGGGAAAACATGTACTGTGTGTTGTCGTGTTGGACGGCATCAGACTCGGTGGTTCTCGGTATGTCTCGGTGCGTCTCGTCGTAGGTCAGCGCATTCTCTGTGAACGCCCCCCCCCCCCCCCCCCCCCTCTGTCAGCGCATTCCCACGCATGTGCGTACAGGTCTACGTCAACACACACACACACACACACACACACACACACACACACACAGACGCGAGATGTGAGTCAAAACAATACTTTCCCAGTGCCCCACTCCCATGACCGTGACACGAAGGCCACGAAAACACACGGAGCCAAAGACGTGAATCGTGACGTTCCAGTCGTGGGCGTCGACCCGATGTTCTACGCGCTCATGTGTTCATTCAAACTTTCACTCGGCCGTTGCACGCACCTGTCGACCAAAAACCCCGAACAACCCCCTCGTATCAGTAACACGTAATGACTTAATACGGTGTTACCCATTCCCAGAGTAAAGGTCGTGACAGCCTACGGACGTTTTGGGTTCGTTTCGCCCTGTCCTAATATGGACACGTGGGTTGAGCTGTGGTTCATAACCCGTCGCGCGCCTGACCTACATGCGCCTGGCACAGCTGGACTGACGCATGTTGGAGTGAATCCGTCTCCTGTAGGCCTCCCGTTGTACGGGCAGTGAGTCGTGTTTCACATACAGGGCGTCGTTATGCGTCTGGACGCAAATACGCACCTTGCCCG
>NW_028178866.1:0-21397 GCF_964030765.1 Micromesistius poutassou | reverse complement strand
ATGAATAAAATACTTCTAGCATATATAATATTATCTTTTTTAGATCTGTTTTTCTACATTTTATGCAGGCTTTTGTGCATTTCATCATATTCTGGAAGGTTCTCACGTAGTGTGTCCATGCAGGTCTGTTACCTTAAACAGACTTCTGGAGACCAGGGTCTGTTTTTCAGCCGCTGGGCTGGGTTCCGGGAAGGGTTGGGACCGACTCCTGGTCTGACTTTTGAAACAGGATAGCTTGGCACCCAATCCTTTGGTCCCTCCTATAGATGTGTTGGGCCTTTGGCTTGACCTCTCACTTTTCTGCCTATTCTCTGATAGTACACTAGTAGCTGTCCACTCCTCTTCCGGTTCCTGCTGTGCAGGACCACCACCGACCAATTTCCTCTCTGCGGTTGAACTGTTCTTTTCCAACCTCCCATTTAGTGGAGGGGACACACTCAGTCTAGCAGTCCTGCTCTGGCAGTCGTTGTGCCGGCCCCCCTCCCCTTCCTCCTGGCTGTGAGAGGGAGCCTCGCCCAGGCTGGACGTCTTGGAGGTCTTCCTGCTGTTCCTCTTGACACGGCTGCGGCTCGCCTTGGAGATCTGCCAGTAGAGGGCGATCATGATGACCACAGGCAGGTAGAAGGCAGCGATGGCCGTGCCAAAGGTCACAGCGGCGTTTGAGAAGAACTGGATGTAGCACTCCCCCTGCGGCACCGTGCGCCCGCCCACAATGAACTGCCAAAACAAGATGGCCGGGGCCCAGAGGATGAAGGACAGGACCCAAGCTGCGGCAATCATCAAGCCCGCCATCTTAGTGCTGCGACGCACGGGGTAGCTGAGTGGTTTGGTGACGCAGAAGTAGCGGTCAAAGCTGATGATGAGGAGGTTCATGACCGAGGCATTGCTCACGACGTAGTCCACAGCCAACCACAGATCACACACTATGGCACCCAAGGGCCAGTAACCAATCACGACATACACAGTGTACAGGTTCATGGAGCACAGGCCAATGATTAGATCTGCACAGGCCAGGCTGAACAGGAAGTAGTTGTTGACAGTCTGTAGGTTTCTGTTGACCTTTAGAACACAAAACAAAAAATTTGCATACGTTTTTTTCAGTTCTAGAACAGTTCTGAAAGACCACAGATTTGATTTTACTGTATTACCCATTTATCCGAGCACTTTGAATCCCGGCACTTAACTGTTTCACTGCACTATGTACATGCATATATCACCTGCCATACCTACACCTCTTTGTATCATGCTTGTACTGTGCAATGAGAGTCAAGTTCAATTTAATCTGATCTGATTAAGATCATAAACACACACACACACACACACACACACACACCTTTATCACACACACACACACACACACACACACACACCTTTATCACACACACACACACACACCTTTATCGAGAGCATGACCAGAATGTTTCCGATGATGGTGACAAGACTGAGGGAGCCAGCCACCAGGATGATCAGGGTCTTCTCCAGGGTGCTGTAGGGCTCCAGGATAGGGCTGGTGCTGACCACATCACCACCACCACCACCGCTCACGTTGTGAGGACTTGATCGGTTAAAACTCTCCATGCTCGGATCGGTTCTGTCTTGGTTGTCTCTCTCTTCGTCTCTCGGTATGTCTTGGTCAGATATGTAAGATACTCCTGGTTACACGGAAGACAATAAAGAAAGACGGAAGTGTGAATGTTTTTTTTGATTAAAATGATTGGTGTTGCCTCCCGTATTTCCAGTACAACTGGATATACAGGGCAGCAGTGATTTGATTGGTGATGGTCAATCTACTGCCTTCTGCTTACTTTAACAACACTGTGGTGTTACTATTGACTGAAACATTACACCTGCCATCTCGTCAAACCTGACTTAGTGACATAAACAGACAAACCTTTCAGTTAGACCCAGTAGAAATCTTTGCTATCCTTACTTAACAGGATACTGGTACTCATCTAATGGCTGGAATGTCTATTTTCTTCAGATTGTTATCATGGGTGTGGGTGATGTTTGTCTGACCTGCAGGGGCAAATGTAATGTAATAAGTCTGCTACAGTTACATCACACATGCATTGAACACTACTTACTGGGCAGTGGAGGCTTCTCCAGTGAGGAGAGGGAGGAAGATCCTCCTTAACATTGTTGAGAATAAAACAAGTGTAATAATAAAAAGTGTAGATTGCCCAGACTACTGTAGTGAATGAATGCCCTTAAATATGACTACTTTAATGCCTTTGTACGCCTATTGGATATTACTTTGGGGAGAATGTTCCTCCCTCAGCCTCCATTGACTCCCATTAATTTCTTTGGCACTACTGGCGGCCGGTGAATAACATGGGGGTCAATGGAAGAGAGGAGGAAAGTCCTCCTCTGAGTGGGTGGGACTAGCTGAGGGATCTGAATCGCATCAACGTCTATTCACGAATAGGCTGGAGCCCTGGCTGCGCTATGAACCAATAAGCAGGAGCCCTGGCTGTGCTATGAACCAATAAGCAAGAGCCCTGGCTGTGGAGCAGCCCGGAGGGAGGGTTTATCCCCTCTCTACGAGAAACTACTAGGCTACGAGAAACAACAAACCCGCTCAGTCGTATGCCTCATTTCCACCGAGTGCTGCGCTACTGTTCGTTGCGGTACAGTGCGGCTCTGTTCGCTTATATTGGCGTTTCCACCGAGCGGTGTGGTTTGGTTCGCTTATATTTGCATTTTCACAGCCAAAAGTCAGCCGAAATAAACACGCTGAGCCTACCTATTTTTCGACACTCCTCCGTTGGGTTAGCAAGCCACCTGAAAGGGTGGCGAAAACGTGGAGCTACACACGCTGTTATTCTGAAATCACTTAACTACAAAGATATCCTGTTTGTATGACCAGGTCACTGATATCTTTGCAACACAAACAGCGAGGAGGATTGAATTGATCTATAAATGAAGTCCCTCTATCTTAATTGGCTTAACACCATGACCAACATTCTGAAACATCCATTAACATCCACATTTGCCTCAAACAATGTTAGGCTTACAGCCCATGTCAATAGTTGTGAAATTATATTCTTGTTCTAGTTGTTCTTTTAATTGTTTGTTACTCTGACAGTTCTGTTTGATATTGTGGAAAGGATGTTAGTGAATGATTCAGAGCATGATGTATTTTAAATGGCATCACTTTTGGTCTTGTGTCTTAATTTATCTTAAAACATATGTAGCTGAAAATAAACAACACAACCAAATTACAACCAATAGTCATTGAGGGCAAAAATAGGCCCAATGATAGGCCCAGATTTATTTTTGCATCCTTTCCTTCTGCCCTTGTAGTCCAAGACATGCTGCCCACCAGCTTTATAAGTACAATGCTGCCACTGATTTGTATCAATTTTCTTCACATAATTATCCCTCCCTGCTATTTTGTAGTTCACCAAAACACCCTGAAACAACTTGATTCTCACATACTTATGACGCCATACACCACTAACAGTACAAGCAGGCCAATGGCAACCAAGCGCACAGTCCTTCCTCCCTCACTTTAAAAACCACCAGCCGCCACTGCTAATGGGTGACCTTCGTGTTGATGTGTGTGTGTGCTTAACGTGGTATGAGTCGTTGTCCTGATCCCTGCGGCGCAGAACCTCTCTGCTCCTTGACCTGAAAGATGCCTGATCTGCAGTGGTCTGATTATACACTTAATTCATATTGTGTGTGTTTCAGTGTGCATGTATGTGCATGTGTGAGTGTGTTTGTGTGTGTGTGCATGTATATACAACATGTGTGTGTTTTTATGTATGTGAAGTCTAGTTAAATGAGACGGATAGACTGGATAGACTTTAATAGGGGGCATGGCGGAGTTAAAACAAAGCAAGATAACATCCTTAAATTAAAACAGAAATGTGTGTTGGCCTTGGAAGCAGACGAACCTTGCGAGCTCATGTTACATTTGCTCTGCAGATAAGGTCTGGCTCCCCTATCATACAAAAATATTTTTGCGTCATATGACTTAGACCAACCAACACACACCCGTTTAACTGATATGAGGCGGGATAAATACGATAGGTATTTATCCATAGAGGCATCTTAACAGCAACAAAGATGTCTGGGGCTGATAGAGAACTGTTGGTTCAGGATTCAATCAAATGGACAGTATACATATATTTTCTTCTTTTGCATTTGAATGCTTTAATATCGAGTGAGATAGAGAGGAAGGTATGGGAGATAGAGGGCAGGACATGCAGCACTGAACCATTCCGAATATGAACGGAATGGTTCCAGACTAATTGCATTTAGTGATTGGTCTGACGATGCCGGGCTGACTGGTGTGGGTGTAGTTCAAACACCGCAGAGTGAGTGCAGCAATAGCAGGAGCAGTAGCTTCTGGTGCTACGTTGAACCATCGTGTCTGTGTGTGTGTGTGTGTGTGTGTGTGGGGGGGGGAGGGGGATTGAGTTGGAGGAGGGGTTAACTTAAATTTAAACAAAATGTAGGCCTAACCCTAGGCCTAATAAATCAAGTAAGTAAAGGTAAGTTAACATACTGATTAACGTTAAAGGGGACATATTATACCACCAGGTGTGAGTGTGACTAGCCGTGACAAGCCGTTTTAAAAATGTGCAGCTTCTGACATCACAGGTGGGCGTGTCCACCTAGATTATAAGAGTATGACGGATGTAATGGCTAATCACACTCACACCTGGTGGTATAAAATGTCCCCTTTAAATCTGAGGCCATGACTCTCAGCAGGAAACCGGTGGATTGCCTACTCCGGGTAGGAAATGGGTCCTACCTGGGGGTGAGTGTGAGATTGGCCGGGGAATCGGAGCAGCGGGGGCGCTATTGCATTCGCTTTACCGCACTGTTGTGACGAAAAGAGAGCTGAGCTGCAAGACAAAGCTCTCGATCTACCGGTCGATCTTCGTTCCTACCCTCACCTATGGTCATGAGGGATGGGTGATGACCCAAAGGACGAGATCGCGGGTACAAGCGGCCGAGATGAGTTTTCTCAGGAGGGTGGCTGGTGTCTCCCTTAGGGCTAGGATGAGAAGCTCAGCCATCCATGAGGAACTCGGATTAGAGCCGCTGCTCCTCTGCTTAGAAAGGAGTCAGTGGAGGTGGTTCATCTGGTAAGGATGCCCACTGGACGCCTCCCCACAGGCACGACCAGTGGGAAGGAAGAGAGATTATATCTCAACACTGGCCTGGGAACGCCTCGGGATCCCTCCGTCAGAGCTGGTCAATGTGGCCCGGGAAAGGGAAGTCTGGGGCCCCCTGCTGGAGCTGCTGCCCCCACGACCCGACCCCCGATAAGCGGTTTGACGATGAGGATGAGTTTCAGTGTGTTTGTCTTGAAATGTCAGGGAGCTCATATGTGGTTAAGTTAGCTAAACATTCCAATGTTCGCTAACAAACTGTAGATGTAAAGTAGTGTGACGCAACCATTAGCCTACACGGCAGTAGATGTAACTTCTAGGTCAACAGTTTCAAGCAACAAGACAAAACGTTGCTTAAGAAGAAATCTAAGAAGGTACTACTCTCCCAAATGCATCTGCTATAACTTAACGCTTTTAACTACATGAAACTGAGTCAATCAAGACTATCTGAACAAAAAATTTGAAACCAAGGAAATAAAAGCCTCATGATTACCAAAATGTGTTTTTGTGTTAAAAAGTGAAGAATAATGCCAAAGAATTAAGAGAAATCAGGTATGAACCTCAACACATGCTCAATTCCAATGCGATTAGCACTATCGACTAAATCAATGTAAAGACAAAGAAATACGACCACAGGGCGCCATGGAAGGCTCCATTAAGGCCATGATAACATCAAACTACCTGGAGCAGACTCCTTCCTGCTCTCACAGCCATCGAGATCTCATTAAAGCAACAGTAACTCTATCACCTAGTCATGGAAGGGCCTTTCTGGGCTTTTTCTGGTCTAAATGACACATGTACCTGATATATTTGTGTAGGCTACAAATGTAATGGTTGCGCAGTGTGTCTGTGTGTGTGTTCATCTGTGTGCTGTCAACATTTCAAAGCTGCCATAATATGCCATTTATATACAGTTCTTCAGATTAAGCCTACAGTCTCTGTCTCTCTAGTGCTGAATCGATTACAACAGGGTCAGGGTTAACACGGGTGAATGGAATTTCTTACTGGACTGATTTCTGTGTATACAACAAAGTGATCATGGTTGGGTTGACTCTTGATCTGGGAGTCATACACTGAGCCTCCTTACTTCAGCAGACTACACTGAGCCTCCTTACTTCAGCAGACTACACTGAGGCTCCTTACTTCAGCAGACTACACTGAGCCTCCTTACTTCAGCAGACTACACTGAGGCTCCTTACTTCAGCAGACTACACTGAGCCTCCTTACTTCAGCAGACTACACTGAGCCTCCTTACTTCAGCAGACTACACTGAGGCTCCTTACTTCAGCAGACTACACTGAGCCTCCTTACTTCAGCAGACTACACTGAGCCTCCTTACTTCAGCAGACTACACTGAGCCTCCTTACTTCAGCAGACTACACTGAGGCTCCTTACTTCAGCAGACTACACTGAGGCTCCTTACTTCAGCAGACTACACTGAGGCTCCTTACTTCAGCAGACTACACTGAGGCTCCTTACTTCAGCAGACTACACTGAGGCTCCTTACTTCAGCAGACTACACTGAGGCTCCTTACTTCAGCAGACTACACTGAGGCTCCTTACTTCAGCAGACTACACTGAGCCTCCTTACTTCAGCAGACTACACTGAGCCTCCTTACTTCAGCAGACTACACTGAGCCTCCTTACTTCAGCAGACTACACTGAGCCTCCTTACTTCAGCAGCGCTACACTGACTCAGAGCTTCTTCACTTCTGAAGCCTTTATTCTTCAGGCTTTCTGGAGATGGTCAAGACACCGGGCAGTATTTCTCTGACAGAACAAAAAGCCGGTCTAATTAGATGGAGCAGATGCTCTCTTGCTCAGCCACACCGGTAATACGGCACCAGGCCTCAATCACTATAAACCGTCTGGTTGCCGGCTGGATTGTCCCCTCACTTTGTTCAGATAGTTGATAAGAACAATATTATTATAGTACTCCGTAAGATTAGTTTATCAGCATGTAGCATGCAGAGCACATGTAAACACACATTTTATTTCATCTAAAAAAATCCTTTGCTCCGTCCCATCTCCACCACCTCACCAGGTGTATTTGACATCTGTGTGAGATGTAGTTGGAGAAGTGTGTCCCATGCCCCAGGAGTGGTGAATTTCACATGGCCCTGAGCTTTGGCCCGATGCAGCCTTTAAGAAGCTGTGACCCGGCACAGCCCTGCCAGGAGGGGTGGTGGATTACAGACAACAAGCTCAAATTAATATTGTCAGCAACTGCGTGGAATTAGTTTTGCGTGGAAGACTAAAAAATAAAACCTTTCTTAATCCATCTTGAAACAGAGATTGAAAAGATTGCCAGCAGAGTCGGCAGGAAAACACAAAGACGTAATAGGCCTAAACTTATGCCTATATTTCAGTAGATTTATTTGTGGTGGTGGTTTAATTGTTTAGTGGTGGTGTACAAGCCGTACCACCATTAAATATAAGCCAGTTAATATATTTCATTGTGGAAAGGCCCACCTGACACCCGTCACCGCATTTAGTCTGGGAGCCCTGAACTCTGGGAAGAAGGTTGAGAGAGGGAACACAGTAACTACACCAAATCAAAATGTCCCTGTGAAGTGTGAACGCACACGGCAACCGGGGGATTCCAAGGGAGTTAGGAGACAGGGGACTCCGAGCACACACACACACACACACACACACACACACACACACACACACACACACATATGGTCAAGACCTACAATCCCAAAACACTCAATCTCACTTCTATCATAATGCTTTCGTTAATAGTTTGAGCAGCAAACCCTTAGTAAAATCAGTGATTTTGTAGGTTTTACAAAAAGCACATTGTTTTAACATTACATTACATTGTTTTAACAACACATTATTTTCAAAAGCAATAGCATTTTCAAATACAATTACCAGCATATGAACATTTGTTTTCAGAGTTCAGTCTCACCTTTGTTAAGGAGAAGGGCCCCCAGTGTCTTCATCCATGCTATCAAACGTCTCGTCCCCAACTGAGCTGTAGGGTTAGAAGATGGTTGAATAGGAATACTGCCCCGCCTCTCGTATGAATGAGGAAGCAGTGTTCAGTGTGCTGTGTATATGGCTCTCTCTCTCTGCACTGTATTATCTGCGCACACCCCTTCTGAAGCGCTCTCTCTCTCTCTCTCTCTCTCTCTCTCTCTCTCTCTCTCTCTCTCTCTCTCTCTCTCTCTCTCTCTCTCTCAGGTGTGGTGGTGGCTTCATGAGTGAAACTACTAGTACTCCTGTTTGTTGTTCTCTCCCCTACAGCCAGTCTGGGACTGGTGACCTGGACAGTCATCAAAGCAAAGCACTATTGTAGTGTGTTTTATTAGGGCTGTCAAGCGATTAAAAAAAATAATCTAATTAATTACAGACTCTGTGATTAATTAATCTAAATTAATCGCATACTTACATTTTGCAGAGAAAGTATTTCAAAATAATTTAATTCAAATAAATTATTAATAAATTATTAGGGAGAGTGGGGTAAGTTGCGCCAGTGGGGAAGTAGTGCCACCCCTTGTTTCTAGAAAACCATAGAGAAAATTGGTCATGTGACCACATTTTTTTGAAGAGCCATCCATTTGACTCATCCTGCAAAGAAGGGAGACACATGGAATGAGAGGTTTGCACATTTAAGATCAAAAAACTGTTTTTTGCCTTTCAAAGTAAAATTTCTATGATCAAGGTTTTTTGATTGTTGCGTCTGAACAATTATAGACAAGTTTGAAAACATTTGACACATGTTTTAGTGCTTTAGTATGCTACACTATGAGTCTATACAGTTAGCACAATGTTATCCCTAAACTGCTGAATCATGCTAGTTTTGCAAAATGGTAGGGTTGGAGTGATTTGTGCCACTGGCACAACTCACCCCTAGTTATGATTATTATTATATATACTATTTTATTGGAATTGTTGATTTTATTCTTACATTTTATCACTGTGTGGACAGTGTATGGACTAGTGATGGCTCGTTCGTGAATGAATCAGTTCGAACGAACGACTCTTTAACATGAACAAACCGACCTGATTCCCCGTTTCAGTTCGTCTCGTTCGTTTCGTTCGTTCTCTGAGACTCGACTTCCAGACCCACCCACTAGTCGCTGAGTCGCGCTGACACGCGAGTTGCCGTTCGTTCACTGACTGTGTTTAGCGGTGAAGACTCGAGGACATCCCGATTTCGAACATGAAACGCTCCTCAGCTAAAAGGATCTTAGTTAATGTTGTGTTGATTGATGACCGTTTGCACCATTGCACGATTGTGATTTGTTTGAGAATGAGAACGAGGGAGGAGCTGAGTCTGACCGACTCAGCTGAGAACCATGATTCACCACTACCGGAAACGCGACTGAACGAACGAACGAACGACTATTCTTGGCGAACTGACCGACGCAAACTGATTCATTCAAACGAATCATGAAATCCACCACTAGTATGGACCACTGAAAACCCACTACAACAGAGCGACGGATGGTTGGATGCGCACACATCCTGGTCGAACCGTATTGATTTACGAGGTTGCAGAAATTGTTAAGCAAGCATTCATGCCTGCAATGACACCCACAAACATCACATCAGGTTTCAGAGCAACGGGCATATTTCCGTTGAACAGGGATATCTTCCCAGATGAAGATTATGCCCCATCAGTGGTAACAGACAGGCCAAACCCAGAAGAGTCCTCCACCAGTGCTGCTGCTGACCTGCCTGTACCATCACACAAGGAGCCAACCCATGCCACAGGTCAAAGATCTGTCTGCCAGTGACTTTGTCATTGTGAGCTTTGCAGGTAAAACTACAACCTATAATTACGTTGGATTGGTGGAGATGGTTGATGATGCCGACATCAGTGCAAAATTTCTAAGGCAGGTTGTAAGTGGTCTGTGGATGGAAAGCCCATCTTCACATTTAAAGACAATCCCTAGAGGTGATGTGCTCAAAAAACTACCAACACCAAAAAAACTTGGTGGTACAGCCAGAAGGGAGGGAGAAGTTCATATTCCCCTGCAGCATCGACAAGGGGAATGTTAAGTAGTAGGCCGGATCTGTGGTTTTCAGTCAATTAAGGCCTGATTTTGAATTTAATTTTGTTCTTGTTTTCTTTCTCATTTTGTTCTTGTGTTCTTGTCTTCTTCTTGGTGTAGAAGAAAGGATGTTCAGCATTATCCTGGTTGGAACCCTTTATTTACTTTAAATAAACCTTATATAAATAAACTATTTATATAGTAAATAAAATTACTAAATAAAATTACTAAATAAATAAATTAGTCATTTTCTAATGGATTTGTCTTGCTTTTATACAGTTTATGAGATATATATCAATGGCACAATTTACCCCAACGTATTCTCTCCAAAGGCACAACTTACCCCGCACCGGGGGCAAGTTGTGCCACGAGACCACTTATTTTCTGAAAGCTATATTTCTTAAACTGTTTATTTCAGATCCAAAGTTATTGTTGCCAGGGATGCACCACATCCTGAAATATATACATATTTCATTTGGCGACATTACTGTCATGGCCTCACTTTAAAGTCACTTTGGGTAAAAAGTGGCACTACTCACCCCACTCTCCCTATTACAGATGAGTGATTCAATGAATAATAGAAATAATAGACTTTAAATTTCAATGTCTCTCATGTCTTTCATACGGTGTATTTTAAGATCAAATTAATAACATTTCCATCTCACTCAAGATGCAATGCATCTCAGGCAAAAAATATACAATACTTTGTTTTGACTCTAGAGGGCACTATAGAAGCGCGATTAATCTTTTTTCTGTGATTAATTAATCAAAATGAACGCGTTCATTTGACAGCCCTAATATATATACATATATATATATATATATATGTGTGTGTGTGTGTGTGTGTGTGTGTGTGTGTGTGTGTGTGTGTGTGTGTGTGTCAGCGGTTTGCCACTCGGTGTCGGCCAAATAAAACACTTTTTCCAACTTCATGCATTCTCCACTCACAGAGTCGCTGCTATCGATAACAAACTCAGGAGTATGTATGTATGTATGTATGTATGTATGTAGGCCTATGTATATATATATATATATATATATATATTAGTGCTGTTAAACGATTAGAATATTTTAACGCATTAATGTCATAGTTAACTTGCGATTAATTAATTCTAAATGTCCCTTGATTTCTTTTTGTCCCATTATTTTTTTCTCATTTTAATGCTCTTATCAACGTGGAAAAGTGGACCGGCTTGCTTTGTGCAAATGTTTTTTTTAAATTCAAAACAACATTGCCATATACAGACCCCACACTTATCCCCCGGGATACACTCAGCCCGTCTGGGGCTCTGTTTCTGCCCATGGGGGACTCTGTGAATGTCAGTTAGTTGACCATTCCAAGGGGGGAGGGGTAGACTAGCGCCACGAGACTAGCGCCAACCGATGTTAAGGAGACTTATTGCATCTCGCGCAAGCGCAGAGCGTAAACACTACTGAGTAGTTGGCAGAGGTCTGCCAAAAGGGTCAGACGAGAGGCAACGGAGCGGTTGGATAAAGTTGGCCGTTGGTCTGAGTCTTGGCTGTGTTGGCCCCTTAATTGAGACCTCCTAAAATAATTGTTGTGGATCTCATCGGGCCTTAGACCATAAGGGGATAACGATGTGTGTTATGCATTGAGAATGATGCAGCCCGGTATCCCTGATCTGTATTCAGTGTAAAAGTCACCTTCAATTTAAGTGTCTACTAAATAACTAAATAGTCTTAAGAGTTGAGAGTTGTTGAGTTTTAAGAGTTGTTAAAGAATCCCAATATAGATGCACTGATTATATAGCCTGGCTATTGCCAGGTACATACATACATACCTACTTCTGGGGAGGCTGCTGTCGTTTTCTTCAGGGGGACAGCCTTCCATTCCGACATACCCCCACTCCGACATTGACGTCTAATTGTCGGAGTGGCGGCACTTCCATTGTTTTCAAACGTCCTACCACTCCGACAATTTCTGTTTCCATTGTCGGAGTGGCGGTACTTTACTTTTTTTAAAACGTCCCGCCATTCCGACATGAGGTCATTAATATAAATGTCATTACTATTATCATTGTACTTTAATTAATTAATATGATTATTTCTTAGTTTCATGCGCTGTAGTGTCCTTACACTGACATTCGTCATTGGGGACAGTCGCCGGCCCTCATTCGCTGTGGCTCTTTGGCCCAAGACATGACAGGACAGCCGGATCATTAGGATCAGCTCACCAACAAGAGCCGGCTCTTTGGGCTCCCAAACGGCTCTTCATATTACCTTTATTACTTAGGCCTATACCTTTTATAATTCAGCCAAATGTAGCCCGTTTTAACTTATGTTTGTATGTGTAGGCCTATATATCACTTAAATTATTCAATACATCTTATTAGTATCCAAAGTAAAAATTACATTTTCTAATATCAATAAATTACTGTAGCCGATTGTTTTCATTGCATATGAGCACAACGCACATCCCCGTCCCTTGCTTAAATGATCCTTGTCTATCCACACTTGATTGGTTGCATGCACGTGACAGTCAGTCACTGTACACACGCATAGCATGCACAGAGCACCCATAGTGCAGATATTCATATCATTCTGCCTCGCAAACTTTATATTAAAAATATATATATATACATATATACAGAATGTCTCGCGGCCGGGAGCCGACTCCCATCGTTCAATTAAAAGAGCCGGCTCCCATCGTTCAATTAAAAGAGCCGGCTCTTTGAACCGGCTCGTTCGCGACCGACCCATCACTCCAGTCTCCCAAATGTTATGTGCAATCTGACAACTGCACGCAGGCCTATGGCATGTTCAAATAAGACTGTTGTTATTCTGTGGCTCAATCAATTTCACCTGACTGGCTGTTCTGGGCCCGGTTTCCCGATAACGTCCACTCTTAGCGTGCGATGAAGACTCCTACGTTTAGACTTATCAAAGTTGTTTACGTCTAGGCGTGATTCCCGAATGGTCTCTTAGGAGTCTTCTTAGGAAACATTCCTTACGTTGTTCGTAAATGGCGCTGTCCAGAAAGAACGTGCTGAAATTGATTGCTCAGAGATCGATTTTCCATTTCATGCGCAGGTGCATGACAGCGTTCTAAAAAATATTGCAGTCTTTGCGAATAAAACATTGCTGGAAATCCTTCTAGTAGGCCTAAACATTTATTTAACCATGTGTGGTTAAATAAGGTTGAACACCTCTGGCCGTTCTCGGGGTATGATTGGCCGAGCCATCCTGATTAAGGGGGGGGGGCAGACTTTATTTTAATATAAGGTCGGTGGACGTCATCGGAAGCCAGATGTCCTGCCCGTGTTTTGGCTTCCGGGGCGTCCATGGCTCGGTGGCGTTGGGGGTGGCTACTTCGCATGGCTTTCAACTGAAACCTGCAAGTAGGTGCTGGCTTGAGATCATCTGGAGCCGTGGATGAGCTGCAACTCCGCTCACCAGACCAGACCTGAGAGAGGCATTCATCGGTCCACGGGCTGAGGTGGATCATGGCCAATTGCCCTGATGTCACCGAAGGGCTGCTGTTCTGTTCTATCATAAGGATTCGGTCTCGAACACATAACAACCTGCATACACAAATGATTGTTTCCTTTATTTGTTTGTGTATAATTGGTTATGCAGTGGTGTGCTGCCCAGCTTCCCCGCCTGCCCTGCATGCTGTTCCTGCTTATTGTTTGTGTTGGTGTGGTGGTGCAGTGTTGTGCTGCTGCTGGCTCCGTCTAACCTGCATGCCCAAATTATTGTTTGCTTTATTTGTTGTTTTCTTTTTTATTTTATTCTTTTTTTTAAATTTGTTTTATAGGCGGCTACGCATCCTCCCTGCATGCTGCTTTATTCGTTTGGTTTGTCGTTTCTCTTCAATCGACTGTGTGGGTTGTCCAGTCCGCCGGTTTATTGTATACTGACGTTTGTAGTATCCGGTATTGGTAATAAATTATATATGTTTTGAACTCAAGTCTCTGGTCTGGATTGTACGAACTTGTATTGCCTGTACTCTGTAGTGTCTCGGGGGGGCTGCAGCACATGTAAGTGAGTACAGTTCTGGTCCTAGGGCATCCCCTCCCCTGGGTGGCGTTGTCAACACCAACAAATTCTTGCCACGGTCACACTTGGGCGAACATAGCATAGCCTACACTGTTTATAAAAAATATAGAAACAGCGGAGGAGATTGAGGCAATCACATCCTTAATTACATCTGCCGTTCAAATGAGGCTATTGATTTTCTGTTTACAGGTGTCTGACTTATTATATAAGAAAATAGACATTTTGAAATGAAAGCTAAATTTTGAATAGTTTATTTAGCTTATTATACTGTTTATGCTGAGACTGCTTTGCTTTTTTCTACCTGTCTGTGTGCGGGCTTTGCACACCGTCAAGGGAAAGATGTGGTGGTTGAAAAAAGTATTTAGACCGCTTATTAAGTTCACTCGTTGCTTATAATGGTTTATTTGTTTCCCAGTATCATTTCCTTAATTTAGAAGACAGTTTTGTTCATTTTTGAATTGTAAAATAAATCGAAAGTTACGTATGTAACTACGGTTCTATGAATCCCGGATGACCGCCAGAGGCGGTGCTTCAGCACTGGATGTCTCCATCTCGCGCATGCGCAGGTCGAGTGTTTATACCAACAGAGTCACCTGTGACCCCTGATGACACCTGCGAGTCTATATCTTCCGGTGACATCAGAGGATCGGTTCCTGCAGAATCTTCTCGCGAGCCCACAAGGATTCTGAGTGACAGGACGCTCTGGCGGTCATCCGGGATTCATAGAACCGTAGTTACATACGTAACTTTCGTTCTATTTCATCCCTACTGACCGCCAGAGGCGGTGCTTCAGCACTGGATGACCCATAACAGCAAAGTCACGAGGAATGCCAGTACATACCTCAGTGAGAGGAAGCAGTAGAGGTGGGCAGCAGGGCCACACCCAGTGGATGGGGAGTGGCCACATTCACCCGGTAGAACCTGGAGAAGGTAGTCGGTGATGCCCACGATGCCGCATCACAGATGTCCTGCAGGGGCACGCCACGCAGGGCCGCCCATGACATAGCGACAGCTCTAGTAGAGTGGCACCTCACCCCGGATGGCAGGGGGCGACCACTGTGTCTATATGCCTGGGTGATGGCATCCACAACCCAGTGCGACAGTCGCTGTTTGGAGAGAGCACAGCCTTTCTTAGGACCACCGTAGCAGAGGAACAGCTGTTCTGACCGTCTCATGCTTGTGGTCAGACTTACATAGACCCTTAAAGCCCGCACAGGGCACAGCAGTCCTGACTTTTCCTCCCCTGCAGGGGGGGTAAACTGAGCCAGGTGGATAGGCCGGTTAAGGTTCGATGGTGAGAGAACCTTAGGAAGGAAAGCCGCATTCGGCCAGAGGGTGACCCCTGAGCCGTCTGAGTTCCACCTCAGGCATGATTCGCTCACAGAGAGAGCATGCAGCTCCCCGACGCGCCTTGCTGAGGTGATGGCGAGGAGAAAGGCAGTCTTAGCAGACACCCACTTCAACTCTGCCTGTGCCAGGGGCTCAAAAGGCGGCAGACACAGGGCATCCAGCACCAGGGGCAGATCCCACACTGGAGCTCGCTGTGCCTGTGGGGGTCGCAACCTCAAGGCTCCCTTAAGGAAAAGGGACACGAGTCTGTGGCCCCCCACGGTGTTGCCATCGACACGAGCATGTCGGGAGGAGATGGCTGCCACGTACACCCTCAGGGTAGCCGGGGATCGTCCGCCCTCCAGAAGGGACTGTAGGAACTCCAGAACCTTTGGAATTGCACAGTGCACGGGGTCCTCACCCCTGTCTGAACACCATACGGCAAACAGCTGCCACCTGTTCGCATACTGCATTCGGGTCGAAGGCGCCCTGGCGTTCAGTATGGTATCCTGGACGGCGTCTGAACACCTTGTCAGCAGCGGGTCGGGCCCTGCAGTGGCCAGACCCAAAGCTGCAGGTGCTGAGGGTCGGGGTGCCAAATCTGGCCCCCCAGTTGGGACAGGAGATCGACCCTGTCGGGGAGACGCCACGGTGCGCCGCTCCTCTGCCAAGGAGAACCAGAGGGGGCAATGGGTCGACTCCTCTGTGGCAAAGAGGTCTACCTCTGCCATGCCGAGGACATCCCAGATGTTGAGCACCACCTCTGGATGGAGCCGCCACTCCCCCGGTGGAGGCTTGCCACGGGACAGGAAGTCTGCAGCCTGGTTCCGTCCCCCCGGCAAATATATTGCCCTCATGCTGGCTAGGCGGGGGGCCGCCCACAACAGGAGGTCCCGGGACACCTGCAGCAACCGCGCAGACCTGGTTCCCCCCTGGTGGTTTATGTAAGAGACGGCTGAGACATTGTCCGTCCGTACCAACACGTGCTTTTCTCTTAGGAATGGGAGAAAGGACTGCAGCGCCATATGCACTGCCCGTAGCTCCAGCACATTGATATGTTCTGAGCGGTCCGGTACGGGCCACAGCCCTTGAGCTGTCCGGTTCTGCCACACAGCGCTCCACCCTGAGAGGGAGGCATCTGTTGTGACAGCCTCCCGACGGGATGCAATGGAGCCCATGGGCATGCCCTGAAGGAGGAAAGACCTCTCCCTCCATGGAGCCAGGGCAAGGAGGCAACGCCGTGACGCCCTGAGTCTCCTGTGCCGGTGCCGCCTGGCATCCAGGTGGAAGCTGTTCAGCCACCTCTGAAGGGGACGCAGTGACAGCAACCCTAAGGGGACCACCGTGGCAGCAGCCGTCAGCTTGCCTAAAAGGCGCATATACAGGACATAGCGCAGACAGCGGTCCTCCCGAAAGAGGAGAAGGAGGCGGAGGATGTCGTCCACACGCCTGGGTGATGGGCAGGCCTTCATGGTAATGGCATCCAGAGTCATTCCCAGAAAGAGAGTACTCTGTGAGGGAACCAGGCAGCTCTTCTGGAAATTGACCCTGAGACCGAGCTGGGCCACATGTGAGAGAAGGGTTGCAGTGTCCCGGGTCACCTGAGACCGGGATGGTGCACAGACCAGCCAGTCGTCCAGGTAAGGCAGAATCTTTACGCCCCGCGACTGCAGGGGTGAAAGTGCTGCCGCCACACACCTGGTGAACACCCGTGGAGAGAGGGAGAGGCCGAACGGGAGCACCCTGAACTGGTAATGGTGGCCCTGAAAAGCAAACCGCAGAAATTGCCTGTGGTGTGGCGCTATGGGGACATGGAAATATGCATCCTTCAGGTCTATTGAGGTAAACCACTCCCCCTCGGCAACAGTACGTAGCACCTCTACAGTGCTGAGCATGTGAAATCTCAGGACCTTGAGGAATCTGTTGAGTCCCCTCAAGTCGAGGACTGGGCGGAGTCCGCCATCTTTCTTTCTGACAAGAAAGTAAGTCGAATAGAACCCCCCGGGTGGTAACAGGGGGTCTACCTGCTCGATGGCACCCTTGTCCAGGAGGGCAGACAGCTCCTGGTTGAGGGCATGAGCTTTTGCCGGGTCTTGAATGATGGTCATCTTGACCCGGCCGAAGGCTGGGGGCCGGCGTCGGAACTGAATGTTGTACCCGTGGGTCAAGGTGGAAATCACCCACAGGTCCCTGGTGGAAGCAGCCCAGTAACTGAGCTGCTGCTGGGAAAAACCGCCGACGGCCGGCCCCGGGCTCTCAGCGCCTGGTCCCCCGGCCTCTGGAGGCCCTGGGGGGACGACGGGCAGCATCCGAGGTCTGAGGCTGCCTAAAGGGCGGCCGTTGAGGGGCTCGAAAGCCACTGGGGGAGGTCTGTGGCCGCGAGCGGCGCTGGGGGGGAGCTGCAAAGCCCCCTGGCCTGCTGGGAGGAGGCATACTCCTGTGAAGCCCAGAGAGCTCCTGTCGAGTCTGTCTGGCCTGTACTGTGCGCTCAAGTGCCTCCAGAGCAGCCGACCCAAAAACCTCCCCAGGTTCCACGGGGACACTGCGGAGGGTTCTCCGGCATGTCTCAGTGAGAGGGGACTGTGCCAGCCACACCTGGCGGCGAGCCTGGACAAGAGTGGACATTAGTCGCCCCAGTTCCCTGGACATCAAGGCGAAGGCCTGCAGAGACGCGTCACCAAAGCTGTGGACGGACGCGTCCACTGTAGCCTCCTGCAGCGATGCTGAGAGAGCAAGCATCAGATGGGACAAGGAGTTGCCGATGCGTCCCATGCGTGCTGCCGCATCATAGGCCTTAGTGAGCAGGTCATCCGTAACCCTACACTGAGGGCGAGGACACCTAGCGTCTGGCCTCAGAGCCTCCTCTGGCGAGACGACGAGAGCCGCTATAGCCGGCTCAACCGCTGGCATGCGGGCCAAGCCAAACTTGGCTGCATCCTGCATGGCGGCTAGGGTCCGGCCATCCGATGTTGCATGAGAGAGGGCTCTAGTATCCCTCCAGCACGCGTGCAGCTCCCTAAGGTATTCCTCCGACGGAGGCACCGTAAAGGTGGCCGGGGCTGGGCCACGCCTGAAGAAAGCGCTGGCGGGAGCCGGCTGAACTTGCGGGACGTCCAGCTGCAGGCGGGCCAGGGCCATACGAATGATGGCACCCATCGAATTATCCTCGGACCCAGTACCACCACTGTGGGCCGAGGAGCGGGAGCTCACTCCAGAGCCGTGCCCGGAGGCGGTGTCCTGGGGAACCGTGTCCGCCCCATAGTCAGCGAACTCGGTGGCTGATGCCACCAGGGAGAGCGCATCATCCTCCGGCTCGAACACAACCGTAGGAGGAGCAGGAGCGCCCGTATCGCCTGCACCAGTTCCAGACCGGATGGCCAGGACGAGGGACTTCATCTGGTTCAGCTCCTCAGTCAACTGGTCCACCTTGGAGGCCAGTTTAGACTCCTTGGCCCTCCTCCCGGAGGAGGCACCCGCAGTCTCAGCCGCTCGCCGTTTGGGTCGGCTAGGCTGAGCCGGCGACTGCTGAGCTGGGGTCAACTGTCCCGGCTCTGGCGCCTGGCCCAGCAGGTGCTCAACCTCAGCCAGTCTGGAAGCCCGCACTGCCCGAGGCATGAAGCTGCAGTTCATGCACGAATCCTCCGAGAGCCCCTCTCTCAGGTGCTCAGGGCCGAGGCACGCAGGACACATGTCATGGCCATCTGCAGGCTGCAGAGAAGCCAGACAGGCCGAGCAGGAGTGTTCACCAAACATGGCCGGCAAACACACACAAACTAAGGACCTAACAGATGCTGGGAGAGGGAGCGAGCGCACTGCCTTCAACAGTGCTGCACAAATGAAGAGACTCTTGGCAAAAATCAAACTGGCGCAACCGCAGGTGCCAGCGAAATACGCACTGAGTGGGCCGGACGAAAACGCCGGTAAAACCAGCAAAACGAGGTAGCGGTAGTACAAATGTCGGGAGAGGGAGCGAGTACACTGGCTTCACCAACAAACCACTCTACAACAAAAGGCGGTACAACCAACGGTGTACGATAAATCAAATGGGCAGCGCAACCGCTAATGCCCGTACTAATGACGCTGATGCCGGGAGAGGGAGCGAGTACACTGGCTTCACCAACAAGCGAACTATAACGAAAGGCGATACAACCAACGGTGTACGATAAATCAAATGGGCAGCGCGACCGCTAATGCCCGTAATAATGACGCTGATGTCGGGAGAGGGAGCGAGTACACTGGCTTCACCAACAAGCGAACTATAACGAAAGGCGATACAACCAACGGTGTACGATAAATCAAATGGGCAGCGCGACCGCTAATGCCCGTAATAATGACGCTGATGTCGGGAGAGGGAGCGAGTACGACGCCTTCACCAACCTTACGAAAAGAGAATACTTCGAAAGGAAACTTATACACTATGCCCGGTACTCGGGCAGTTGTAGAGACCAACCGGTTCAGAAGAGTGTCCGCGGCAAACCGCACCAAACCTTCCGTTTCAGCCCGTCGCAGCCTTTGGAGGGCGCAGCCCGCAGCTCCGACAAGTTGTCGCAAGGCTACCGGCGACGAGCAGCAGTTCCGTAGAATTTGTCCTAGTTGAGCTAAAGCTCACTGACATACCTCTACCTGCGAGCGAGAAGATGAGAAGGAACCGATCCTCTGATGTCACCGGAAGATATAGACTCGCAGGTGTCATCAGGGGTCACAGGTGACTCTGTTGGTATAAACACTCGACCTGCGCATGAGCGAGATGGAGACATCCAGTGCTGAAGCACCGCCTCTGGCGGTCAGTAGGGATGAAATAGAAACAATAATTTTTTGAAGTTGCGAGTTTTTGAAATTATTGGAAGCGAGTCGAGCTGACCTCGCCTGCTGTACCGTAGACTATATGTAGGCCTACTGAACTGTATATTGGTGAAACACAACACTGCCAATGTGGCAGTTCCATGCGCAACTGGGATTTCTAAAGGTAACTGTAGTGGCGGCGACTAGCATCAGGAGATGAAACATCACTACGGTAGAGCTAAGAAGGTTTTACGAGCGCTTCAGACCAACATTACCAACGAATGACGTACGAAAGAGATTCTCTGAAGGGGTCAAAATCCAGATTGGAAGGTGTCATAGCAACCAGTTGATGCCAGGAAGTCACTAAGTTGCTGGAGGACAACTTTTTTAATGATTTTACTTATGAAGGGTAGATTTGATATTGGTCTGTAGTTGTTAATAATAGAGGCTCCGCTTTTTTAAAAGGGATTTGATAACTGCAATTTTTAATGCTTTTGGGAAATTGCCTGGAGAGAGTTGTTAACTATTTGCAATATGTCTATTGCTAGGCAGTCAAAAACAAAGAGTTTTAGAGTCTATGACATTAAAGCATGTCATTGCCACGTTACTTTTGCCTGAATAGGGTGGTAGTTCAACATTTTTGTTTAAAGTGGAGACATTGATGGCGCGTCTGATGCCTTCAATTTTATCAGTATAAAATGCTGCAAACTCATTGAATTTCTGAGTGGAATGAAGGTCAGGTGGAATTTGTGTTGGGGGCTTGGTCAGTCTGTCAACAGTTGCAAATAGGGTTTTGGCATTATTAGTATTGGTTTTAATGATATTGGAGAAAAATGTTTCTCTAGCACTTTTTAAGTCTAAATTGTAGGCACGGAGGCTCTCTTTATAGATGTCATGGTGAATATGAAGTTTTGTTTTACGCCATATGCCAATTGCGCTGGGTGCAAGATAGGGCCCTTAGTTTGTTTATTATTAGTATTTATTTATTTATTGTTTATTTATTATTATTTATTATTAGTATTGATTGTTTATTTAGTTTTGTTTATTTTAAATGTCCAAACGTGACAAAAACAAAAGCCAATTTACAGCCTAATCTCTGCTCATCTAGGCCTATTTGGATATGCGGGTCAA
>NW_028178867.1:2500-13617 GCF_964030765.1 Micromesistius poutassou | reverse complement strand
GAGAGAGAGAGAGAGAGAGAGGGTAGTAGTGTACTGTCATTCCATGTAGGTCAAGCATACAGAGGACTAGCGGTTGGAAAACCTCCGGATGGGAGATGTGTGTAGGAGGAAGAGAAAGGAGCCAGATGAGCCGGGAATATGAGGGCATGGGGGCGGAGGAAGAGGCGAGAAAGATGGAGAGTGAGAGATGGAAGGAAAGATGGAGGGAGAGAGAGAGAGAAAATGTGGGGGGGGGGAATGGTGGGAAAGAGAGAGGCAAGGAACTTATGAAGGTGTAAATTGTAGCGGTTTCTAGTCAAGCAGTACACACTCACACACACACACACACACACACACACACACACACACACACATACACATACACACATACATACACACTCTGAAACAAATTGTTTGCAGGAAGCGCCCTACCTGGCATAATCGCGGTGACATTTATATTTGCACTCGAAGCCTGAATGCCATTCTCTATTACTGGGAGCCTAGACCAGGTCCAGGAGGGAGGGGCGGGGGGGGCGGGGGGGGGGGGGCTGGGGCTGGGACGACAACGACACAAGAGTGAATTGTAGAATGATGGAGCTTCGTGCAGGTCAGCTCGAGTGTGTGTGTGTGTGTGTGTGTGTGTGTGTGTGTCTGTGTCTGTGTGTGTGCATATAAACAGTGCAGGGGCATTGACAAACTGAGAAATACTCCAACAAGATAACCATGTGTTGATATTAAACGGTTCTTGGGAACAAGCAAGCAAGCATAGAAATACCCATAGCAGTGCTTTTGCAATGCAATACTCAAATCAGGGGAACACTGTAGAAGTAAATATTGAGCTGGCCGTTAAATGTTGTCATCTTTTGAAGGCAACTCATTGATTTAACTACATGTTGCTGTAGTGTCGTAACGTCCTGTGGCGATATTAAGGATCCGGTTTTGCAACGACCAATGGTTTTCTGTTTAGAGTCAGCGGTATTCAACGGAAATATCTGCGCCCTAATACGAATGATGATCTGCCAGCACCTGACAGCTTCAGCAACAGTCTCACTTATTAGTAGTCAGCTCCTGCAGCTGAATTTAAATGGATGAAGAGTTTTAGTTAGAAAATGTGCTTTGCAATCTTGCTAAATTGTAAATAACCAAACATTATAATACTAGTCAAATTTTTGTATAAATGGACAAACTGTCTCGTATTTTCCTCAGTTATGGTCATGGTGTGTGTGTGTGTGTGTGTGTGTGTGCGTGTGTGTTAGAATCATTGATCGTTCACCACAGCTCAATATTTAACTAGCATATTTGCCATCATTCAGCAATGACCACAGTGTTTGTGTGAGTGTGTAAAGATTCATATTTGATCGGAGCACCGTTTACACTGTGCACTGCCAACATTTGAACACTCCCACACACAAACACACGTACACACACGTACACACAAAAACCAGTTCACCCCCAATGGTATTTTCTGTCCATCTTGCTTTAGCTGTGAGCCTTTGCAACTATAGCACCTGGTGCTAGCTCTCTGAAGTATATCTTGATGCAGGTGCTCACCAACACACACACACACACACACACACACACACACACACACACAATTAAATCCACTACACACTTATCTCCCATTCATAATTCATGAGTGTGGTCATACCCAGCCCACCTGGGGGCCGTGTGATGAAGAGACAACATAAGTTTATTTGTCCGGGGCCCCTGGTTGTTTACGGGCCCCGGGCACAGCCTTCCATCAGTAAACAGGCCGGCTGCTGCCTCCGTCGTTTTATAAGCGGGTCAATTACTGAGCAGGTGATGGGAGGGCTCCAGGCTGTGTGTGTGTGTGCGTGTGTGTGTGTGTATGTGTGTGTCTGTGTCTGTGTGTCTGTGTGTGTGTGTGTGTGTGTGTGTGTGTGTGGATGTTTGGTAGGAGGTATGTTTTTGTGGGAAGAGTTAGGTTGTGGCTGTGTATGTGCAAGTGTGTTTGTTTGTGTGTCTGTGTGCTTGTCTGTGCAGGTGTGTGTGTATGTGTAGGCGTTTACTTTTGTGTGTTTGTTTTTGCTTGTGAGTGTATTTGTAATCCAAAAATATAAACTGGTTAAGAGAACACTTGATGTTCTACTATAGACCTAACACACACACACACACACACACACACACACACACACACACACACACAATAATAGTGATATATTAATGCATCACGCACCCAAACACAATTCTGACACCTATCCAAATGCAGACTAATGCACACAAATGAATTAGGTTTAAACACTTTTAAACCTAATACATGCAGTGGTAACTTGTCTGCAAATTTTCATTGCGTTCCACTAAGAACGCGGTGAGCGGAATGTCTCTTCGTTTCATTAAGTCTTCAAATGAGAACAAATGGCCGTCCTTTTACTGAAGTCACGAAGGGATGAAGTTCAGTACATAATGAAGTACTTTACAACGTGCCGTGTCCATATCACGCCATATTGGTGAAGTTAGACACTCACTTAGCGTAGATAGAAATATCCATAAGCCTTCCATAAAAACACTTAATTTCATATTATGTTATATTTTTTCACAGGACTTGATTTAACCAAAACATTCATTCATTTTTTCCTAAGGGGTGATTCACTCAGGATTGGTCGATTCCTGACTTTGGATCTCACGTCACATGACACCAAAAATGCTTTATGTTGCATGGTCTCTCAAGGTCATATGATTCGTGGAAACATGTTGGGACTGATTCAAGACCGCCCAAATCCTTAGGAATCTATTTATTTGCTGGACAAAAGTTGAACTGTAATTTGTAATGTGTCTTTGACCATATTTGGGGTTAATAGAGTGATTAGAGCCAGCCATGTGACTTTGCCACATCCAATCACAACACTGACGTTTCAGCCTGGATTTCCTCAGACTCTTATGAGCTTGAAGATAGCATGCGAGACACAATGTAACCTCAATGTTTCTGATATCTATTTCAGGATATGCACACAACCAATATTGTATTTATTGTCCAGCAACTTTCACCCATTTTTCAACAGGTACACTTTGCTAAACTGCTTTAGTGGAATGACCCACCGCCCACATGCACTAGCGTAGTGGAAAAGAGAATTGCAAGTTATCGCTCAAATCGAAATTACTTCAAAGGAACCACCTTTTGGTTTTACAATGGCCCCTCCCCTTCAGGCTGCATCGTCCAATCAGAAGTATCACATACTAATACTGTGGTTCTCCCAAAGCCCCCCTTCCCACCTCTTCCTTACTTAAAACCAACACCCTACTCTTTGCAAAATGGCGTCCCCTCCCTTTCGGATGTGAAAGTTGTTTTGCTAACCCTTGTGTCTTTTACTAACAAGCTTTCAGACTCTTCAACTTTGATTATCTCCCTTTTTGTTTTATTTATTTATCCCTTTTTTATTAACTTAATTGAAAATGACTAACCTTCATTCACGGAATGTGTGTTGTTTTCTCTACTAAACTTGCAACATACTAACAAATGTATTGTTCTGGTTATTTTTATTTATTTGTTTATGAAGACGTTTTGGGAATTTTGTATGACACAAAATCACAAACGGTTCTTTTTTTGGGATGATGAACACAAGAGAAATTATCTTTTTGTTTTAACGATTTAACGATTTTACTTTTACAATGATTTTTTTCTTGGATCTCTTGTCGCCTGTTAAGAGGACCCGACAATTTTTCACACTTTTTCCCCCCACCACTCTCTTGGGGGTCTATAAGGTGTGTTTTGTTGAGTTTACGGTTTGTCATTTTTTTCTTTTTTCCTCCCCCTGTAGCACGCAGGCATCGGACACGCTATGGTAAACAAACTGCATTATATGGTAGATATCATTCTAATTGTCTTATTCTTTGGTTTGCCCTGGAGATTTTCCGTTACCTCGTCCGATTCTATTTGCTTTAGTTCAAAGTCAACCATCAAAAGGTAGCTGAATACTTCACCTCTTTCTCTTGCTCTCTCTTTGTCTTCTTTATATGTTTGGCTTCTTTCACCATTCAAATTCCCACACCCTCCGAAACAAAAAACAATTTGTTTGTTTTACTTTCATCTGAAGAGGTGTTCTCCAAAGATCAAGTTTTGATAAATGTGTTTTATTTATTTACGTAACTATATTTTTCTATAATTTGACAATTTTTCTATAATTTGACACTTTGCAACTGTGAGACTGTTTTTTTTGAGAAATAAAGAATAATATCTTTCTTTTTTTAAATTGAGCATTACGCAACGTATAAAAAAAATCTATTTTTACTCCGGTAATCCCCTTCTACCCCAGTTTCCATTTTTTCTTTTGATGAACTGTGTTATGGGAGGGTTTACACAGTGGAAATCACATCAGAGGAATACAACGACGGTGGCAGTTCAGTGGCAGCAAGTAAAAATGGAAGAAAGAAAATGTGTGCAAAACCCTTCAAATATTCTCACTGTAGTACTATAGGTTTAGTCGCTTGCAGGTGACTTTGAGGAATGAGGTCTTTCATAGGAATTCTGTGCGATATATATATGAAGAGGTACCCAGAAAGTCAGGGATTGGCTTAATTTGTGTGACTGCCCACACACATATCATTTATAATTTATTATTTGTTGACTCCAATAAAAGTAATATAATGTATTTGTTATGTATACATATAACAATAAATATATTTAAAAAAAAACATTATTATGTTAACTTTACTATCACTGAAGCTTAATCTTACTTCCTGTCACTGAACTGACCAGTACGGAACTGTTGCTTTTTTTATTTCTGTAAAGCTAATTTATTGCTGTGTGCATAACGATACCCTCATTAACACTAACAATTAACTCATGACCTGTTAATCTATTGGCCTTGGCCTTTGCATGAATTAACCCCTACCCCTTTTTTGTTGTTGTTATGGATATACCAAATGCATTGAGTATATATGTGAATGTATATATATATATATATATTTTTAACAGCATATATACATATGTATATAAGTCCTAACAATTTTGAATAGGCCATAAACTACATGATTAGAATATAAGTATTATGGCCACAGCCAGAGTTTGTATATTTTATTTACTATTTACTTTATTAAATTTTTTGTTTTGTTTGTTTTTCGAAAATAATAAATACTGATCTCAATCTATCTTTCCTATATATTATTAACAAGGAAACATTTCAGATGTGAGAGAGTGTTTCATGTCATTGTTAAACAACGCATATTTGATGATAGGTTTATGAAAACATAAAGTCACTAATATTTAAGTGATGCATACAACCCTATCCTTGACTATACAGAGTAACGTCGTCCAAGATGGTGTCCCAGAAAAATATAAGAATAATATATAAAATATTATGCTGAACACTGACACAGACACTCTCCTCTCTCTACTGAGGTTTCCAAATTCTTTAAAAAACCCTCTCATATTCATTGAATCCCATCTGTATTCGTGAGCATTCCTCCAATCAGCACTTTCCCTTTTCCTCCCCATTTGAAATCATCCAATCAGTGTCCATCCTCCACCCATATCGCATGCTTGTATTGGCTAGAACCTTTCAACACGTTGAAAGTGGAAACGCCTCCTGTGATAGTCCAGCTTTTGCGTCAATCATTTGCATGTATGTATGGATTGGTTAGTTTCCAGTGTTGCATTCTTGTGCCCATATATGTAGAACCTTAACGCTACTGCCTTCGTCATTGGTCTGGTGTTGTGTTTTAAAATGTCCAGTGAATGCTTCCTGTTTGCCGCATCCTATGCTATTGTCTTTGTTTTGTGCTTTTCCAAGCCTGTTTGTTGTAGTGCATCACCAAAATCGTCATCCCATACCACATACATGGTTCATTTAAAGTGCATGGCTTTGTGTTTGTGTGCTTCCATTAGCTTGTTTGGAATCCATTTAGTTTCTACTTAACCCAACACACCGTGTTGTCACATGACAATAACATACACATCCAAGTCCAAGTCTGGATCTGGTTTGAGCAAATCAAATTGCAGAGGACTTTTAAAGAATCCTCTACTACTTCCACTACTACCAATGCTTCTCAATTGACTAAATCCAACTAACTAATCGACCGGAATCCTTTGTTCTAACTGTACTAACAACCATTTTTGTGTCTGGCTCTCCCTTACTAAAGTACTAACCGATTTTGTTCACCCTTCAAACCCCCTTACTTACTACTCTCTGCTCGCCATGCAGTCGAAACAAAGCAAACCCTCTCTCTTATCTTCTCCCACCCCCTCCCTCAACCTCAGAGGCAAAGATTTAACTTGTACCACAGTGCCCATCCCACCCCCTTTCGAACCACCACCCCTGCCTTCCCCACCCTCCGGCCTCTTACTAACCTAGGGAAACAACTTGAGTCTCAAAGCTCTGTCGTGGGTTTTTTGTGGCTGAAGACAATTCTGCATCAAATGCCAAAAACAAGATAAATGATCATTCTGAACTTTCTTCAGTGATGGGTTCCAACTGCCAGACACCTGTTGTTGAATACGATTTGTGAAAATTAATCTCTCGCTCTCCCGCACTGTGGGCCAAATGGATATATTCCACTTTCAGTAAAAAAAAGAGAAATAATTTGAATCAAATGCAATAAGCCTCTAACTATAAAGCTTCATCTGTGATAATTCACTCCAAATAATTGTACATGAACCATTGTCTCTCCCGGAAGACGGCTGTTTAGTCTGTAAGTAATTATTTGTAAGTCTGAAGAGCTGTCTCTTGAAAACAGTGTGAAGCGATGAATACATTAAGATCCTCTCTTCGACAGGCAGCCAGACTGTAATTAGCCAAGTGGAATAAGAGGACACCATCACTGACTTTCAAGACACAAAAAGATCTCTGCTTTACTACATGGCCTTGTTTCTTGACGAGGGTACCAACACCCACTTAGATGGCCGAGCAGAGAAGATTGTATGTTGTCAGATAGACTCGCAATTTAACTTGTTAAATATGTATACAAAGAAGGCTCTCATTTCTTCTTTGTTGGTGTTGGTGTGGTGTGCTTATCCAATAGCAGTTTATTGTTTGCCAGATTGGTAGAAAGTTTAAAAAAAATCCTATGAAATGCTGCATCTTTGTTGTGGTAGAGATTGATGGATTCAGTGTTTGATGAAACCTTCAACACATAGTTATACATCGTGTCGACCTGTGTTCACCACAATAAGGGATCCCATATCACATGACTGTGGCGTCCGGAAGATAAGATTATGTTTTACGATAGAATGTTGAGTTTAGTATCCAAAGGTAACAGAACAACACAGAACGATGGATGGGTAGTGATTCTAAAACCTATTTCTGCAGGAATCATTATTGATGGCTTCGGTTGTTTCTGTGTGACATGATTTCGGATTGTATCTCAACGTTCCACACGATTACAGGATAAGGTTTAATTTCTGGCAGTTATTTTCATTCACTCTTCTTCTCTAATGAAAAAAAAGTATCCAGTATCTAATATTTACACTCTATAATTGAAATGATTGCTTAGCTCTATACAGTAATTGATGGATTCTGTGCGCAAGAAAGTATGCTACACTTGACAAGTACATTTTTTACGTTCTATCTATCTATCTATCTCTTATCTTTTATATTTGCTATCTTGCTGTCCAGATTTAAGAAGCGGTAAAAACAATAAAAAACACATTTTTCCTCCACATGTGCAAAGCCACCATACACTCCAAAAGGGATGAATTATGAATGGGGGGGGGGTTATCTCAGGCCATTCCCTCAATGGAAGGAAGCGAGGAACGTCATTTTGGTGCGATAAGACTTCTGTCAGGGCAGGGCATTAGTAACAATAACGGACAGCCCTAAAGAGCTTGTTGGCCAATACGTCAGGGTACAAATAGTACCGCTAACCAGACAGGCGGATCCACATGGCAGCGTTTTATCACCCTGGTCTGTGAGCACAGAGAGTGACATGTTTGTTCAGAGCTAACAGCACCCAAAGAGAAGGAATCAAAGATAAATACAATCAACAAGATTGTTATATGATGCAGCTACTGTTTTGACTGTTTCATGACACATTAATGATACAGTCTGAAATCATATTTTGTATAAAGAATATATGGCTCCAGAACCAACCTAAAAAGCGATATTCTTTACTGCTACCTGCTATTATCCTTCTGATATGACGACTGTGCTATTCATTTACTTTTTAAGTACAGTTGATGAATTATACATGATTTACAATTAAGTTATAAAGACAAAGAATTAGGCCAACAGGATGCCACATTTATGCCATTGCTCATCACTAAAACGATTATCCTCATATTACATATTTTTGAATTCATCATCCAAAAAAAAAAAAAGTCCAGCCTGAATTTCCCATGGTCCCCCTGAGTTGTGAAGTAAATATTGACAGTAAAGTTAGCTGTCAAATGATAAACATGTTTGACTCGAGGGCTTCTGGCCAATGCTTGCTGGGAAAGAAACTCCCCTTGGTTCCCCTTGGCTTGTCCACAGCTGGAAAGTGCCAACCCTCTGATCACAGCTCCATACACCCTGATCACAACCCTATACCGGCTGATCCCAGCTCCAGACCCTTAACACAATGCCACACTGAAACACCTACTGGATCCTTTCAGTGAAATACAGTATCTCACAAAGACCATTTTCTAGACCCACCCTGATGCTAAATCTTTCGGTGGTTTCTCTTTTAAGAATATTGGGTGTTTATAAATAGTTATTGGTTAACAGTGAACATAAGAGACTGGTGAGATGAAACATAGTTTCAAATGGATATTGCTACGGAAGGCCACGGAAATGGTGGTGAATGAACTCCTTACCATATTTATATATATATATATATATATATATAAACATACATGTGTCATATTTCTGAATAACTGGCTACTCATACATTTCTTGGAAAATGGTTCTTACAATAGCCTTTAGGTTTAATTAATCTACAATAGAAGGATGGGGACTCCATAATGTATAAATAATGAGCCTTTTTGCATCGTTTTATTGAGCTATTCTTCTCTAAATCATAATATTTGCCTGAAATAGGCATATTTGGTGAAAACCATTGATGAGTTTTACAGCTTGGGTGGCTGTAGGGCATTACTGAAGCAATACAGACTGTATTTGTTGGATTGCGCAACATTTGATTTGGCTCCTTTCACACAGCTATTTCCTCCTTTTTCTAGAAAAATAGGAGACGCCTGACCTAGAAACAAAGACAATTTCAGAAGATTGAATGTTGACACTGGCAACATTTTAATCAGATTTTATTCTGGATTCTTTGTTTAAACGAACAATGTGGCAACGTTTCTTCGACATAGTCAAATGAGCGAGTTCAAAATCCGGGTTGTACGGGCCAATGGGCAACCAGTGTTTCAACCCCCGTCCTGTGATGTCATCAGCCCACTTCACCAATGGCCAGTGATGCAAACGTGTGTAATACAAAGCGAGGTGCATGTAGTCAGGATGAAGCCAACTGTAAGCGTTGAATAATTCATAGACGCCTTGGAGCAATGTCACCGATATTTTGAGGTTTTTGGAACACGTTCCTGGGCTTATTTTATATTGGTTGTCTGACATTGTTGTAAAATCCATACATGGGTAAACAAAGATTTTGTACTGTGGGATGTCCAGAAGGTTTGTCCAGAAGGTTTAGCCCACAGGAAATGAGAGATTGAAGTTAACATTTTCATCTATGGCACATTCAATGTTCCCACTGGATCCAAACAGGTGTCTGGCACTTGGCTTCCTAAAAACCCACCATTGATGCTGATATTTTAACAGCACTGAGGTAATGAGGCTGATCACGGATCATGATATCTGAACCTCCAAAACAACCACTAGGCCAATCGGAAACAGTAGACCACCCATTACCCTGACCACAGAAGCCCACTACCCCTGTACCCAGCCTAGACCCCAGTCCCCTTTAGCCTACGCTTGGACACAGCGCTCTGCACATTGTAGTCCTAGTATCTGTTTCAGCCATCTACATTTGAGCCAGGGTTGCGTCGGGACAGTTCTGCCTCCCTCAAAAGAGACTTTTATTGTGAAAGACATGCCAAAGTTGACCTCGCCAACACACCACTACCCTCCGTCCCCCTCTCTCTTTGATGCCTTATAACCCCCCCCTTCCTTTCTCACTTTCGGAGGCTAACGCCAGCGGTGGCGGTCCAAGACGAGGATGAACGACCTTTACCGCGACTAATGTCACAACCGATGCTACGCTACAGACTCCCGCACAGTTAGCCACACAGCGCGCTAGGACGCCGTGTGCCGATGCTACACACAACCACACAAGCCCCTCTTTCTCCCCTACTCAAGTTGTGACAGCAGACATAAAAATGAGTTGCCCTGTTGACCAAGGGACAGTACAGAAAGAAACAATACAAACGATAAAACCAACCACTAAATGCAATAAATAGAATTGGTGAACGATTATACTTCAAACATGAACATTACATTTGGGGAAAGGGAGAGCGTGGGAGTTCTGCAGAGTGCAGTTGTTTGTGGCCTTACTCTTTCAAAAGGTCAAAGAGAAGTGGGCACAGTTATGACACTATGCTCTCATCTGGTGAATTACACACCAAAAAACCAAGCCTTTATTTAGACTATGAAACCAAACAAACATTGCTGTTAAGGCTGAACCCTTTTTGCACTTTCCAGCCAGCATATCATATTTAAACGGAATAAGTCAGGAATAAAACGTTACTTCGCTGTTAGTGCTGCGTCTCATTAAAGGAAAAAAAAGACTTCCTGTCAAATCAAAGATGTGTGATGAAGGCCATGTGGCTGAACAGCTGTTGAAGCAGACTTCAGAGAGAACTTCACCAATAATCATAGTCAAGCTGTGATAAAAAATAATTGGATTATAAAAAAGGTTGCAGACTGCAAAATACATTTAGTTTAGCTGTGTGATACCTGATCACGGTTCAAAAGCATAGTAACACGTTATCAAACTAATGAATACGCTACGACTTCAGTTAAATTGCTATTGTCTTACTTGATAATTGATTTCCTACCGCCATGTTACATTTAACTAATGATAACTTGGTTTCACTTTCAGTTTCATTTCATAGTAAGGAGGACCTCTCACAGGGGTGTTATCGCCCAGCCAGAGCTCGGCGTGTATGTACAGCCTGAACCCGAGTCAGTCGTCTGTTCAAGCGTCTCGCGACGCCCCGGCCCGCAGCCCGCGGCCCGCTCTGTCGCACGCCA
>NW_028178868.1:0-39486 GCF_964030765.1 Micromesistius poutassou | reverse complement strand
TAATATAATAATAATAATAATAATAATAATAATAAAACAAATACAAAATATATATACATATCAAATAGTATGCTATAAAAGTACTGTAATGACCTCATCTGTGACTTAGAATGTCCAATCACAAGTACTCGTTCAACTTTATTATTTCCAACCTGGTCACTGTAATGGCCGTAACCAACGCACACCACAACACACACAACCAGCGGGTCCATCGGAACACACGCCCACGGCGCGCTGAGCGCTGCATTAACGTCCTGCTAGTTGGTTCATGTAGATGTTGAACAGGGTCGGACTCAAGCTGCATCCCTGTCTCACACTCTGTGGGAAGAAGTCCTGTGTGTCTATCTTAACGGCACATGTGTTGTTTGTGTACATGGACTTTATGACGCCGTAAGTTTTTCCTCCAACACCACTTTCTATTCATTTAACAACAGACCATCATGCCAAATTGAGTCAAAGCCTTTTTTTTAAAGTCTACAAAGCAGGAGAATAGTTTGCTTTTGGTTTGGTTGATTGGTAAGAGCTGATTTGGTTTTTGCTTATGGCATTATTGTCAGTCAGGAAGTTAAGGAGTCTGCTATTTATAATCATACATATCATTTTACAGAGGTTGCTGTTGATCACAGACCCCTCTGTAGTTATGAGAGGTCAAATTGATTCACTTTTGTGGATTGGGCTAATCAGTCCTTGGTTCCGAAATATTGGGTAAGATCCCGGAGCTAAGAACAGTGTTAAGCAGTTTGAGAATTGCCAGTTGGAATTTGATATCTGTATATTTAATCATTTAATTTAGAATACCATCAACATCCACATGCCTTTTTTAGTTTAAGGGAACTTATTTTGTCCTGTAGTTCTTTTAATGTGATTGAAGAGTCTAGTGGGTTCTGATCATCTTTAATAACTGATTCTAATGTTTGTAGTTTATCTTGGATATGTGTTTGTTCTTTGTTCTTTACAATGGGCCAAAGACATTGGAGAAGTGATTTATCCATAAATCTCCATTCTGAATGCTCAATTCTTCCCGTTTTTGTTTGTTTAGTGTGTTCCAATTTTCCCAGAAATGGTTTGAGTCGATGGATTCCTCAGTTTGGTTTATCTGGTTCCTAACGTGTTGGTCCCTTTTTCTCCTTATTGTGTTTCTGTTTTGTTTTAAGGTCTCATGATAATGGAGACTGGTATTGTGGTTGTCTGGGTCCCTATGTTTCTGATCTGACAGGTTTCTCAATGTTTTCCTAGTGTTTTTGCATTCGGTGTCTAACCACTTATCGTTAATGTTGTCTTCTTAGTGTGAGACCTTCAGGTTTGATTGTAAGGCTGAGATGTTGAATATGTTGTTAAGGCTTTCTACTGCCATGTTGATCCCTTCACTGCTGCAGTGAAAGTTTTTGTCTAGGAAGTTATCTAAATGTAAAGTGTCTGAATGTGTTTTTGCTTCATGGTGTTCTGATATGTTTCGACACTGCTCTCCTTCCATCTATAGCATTTGTTGATAGTGTGTGGTTTGTTTTAATGCCTCTTGGTCAGGTGTTGGTCTATGTAGGTAGGCTGTGATTTTGCTGTGGTCTGATAGTGGTGTTAAGGGGCTGACTGTGAAAGCTCTGAGAGATTCAGGGCTAAGGTCTGTGATAGAATAATCTCTCTCTCTCTCTTTCGAGTCCTTCCGCTTAGGTGTGTGGACAAACTAAGCCATTTATCTGTCCCTGAACACACTTTATTCTTTCTAGTGACGTTGAAGCACATGGACACGCCCCTCGGCCTTAAGTCCAGAGACCATTCACCTTCATCCTCTCACTGGTAACCAGAGCCGGACAGTAACGGAGTACATTTACTTGAGTACAGTACTTAACTGTATGAAATATATATCTATACTATCTGTACTTTACTCAAGTAAGGAAGCTGTGTACTCTGTCCGCCTCTGCCCATTTTACAAATATGGTTTATTGCATCTGTACCTGAGCTACAAAGGCACCCAATAATAATAATAATAATAATAATAATAATAACAATAATAATCTCAATATTATTTAATAATGATAATGAAAATAACAAACCTTATCTTATTATCTGGACCTGTGATCATGATATGGTGGCTGAGGTCTGGATATTTGTGTACATATGATCCTTCTTGTGTAGGTTCTTCTATTCATACATGATGTGTATTCATCAGAGATGGGGGACTCCAGTCCAGTGACTTGACTCCAGTCAGACTCCAGTCACCAGATTGAGGACTTGTTCAACAGTGACTAAAGACTTGACTTGGACTTGTATCCATGACTTGAGACTTGACTGAGACTTGCATGCAGTGACTCCACAAGTCACCGCTGTCTTGGTTAATACGTCAATGATCAAAAACAGATCTATTTTTCGATCGTATGTTTCCTGTTGCGTGTGGGCGAACCTGGCAACCTGTGATCTCTACCGAGTGACGCAGGCGCAGCGTAACTCCAGCGGTAGAGTGGCCGGCTCACAGACCTGATGAAGAGCGGACGCCGCGTCGGCTGCTGGGCGCATGAAATGCGGCCGCCATCTTGGAGCGGTCGCACTCCGAGCAGCAGCAGAAGACACGAGGTGCCAGAGCACTGCAGCGGATTCCTGCTCCAACCGTCGGACCGTCGCATACAGGGCCCGGGGGGCTACTGTTCAGGAGGAGACACCGTTTGGCATACAGGGCCCGGGGGGCTACTGTTCAGGAGGAGACACCGTTTGGCATACAGGGCCCGGGGGGCTACTGTTCAGGAGGAGACACCGTTTGGCATACAGGGCCCGGGGGGCTACTGTTCAGGAGGAGACACCGTTTGGCATACAGGGCCCGGGGGGCTACTGTTCAGGAGGAGACACCGTTTGGCATACAGGGCCCGGGGGGCTACTGTTCAGGAGGAGACACCGTTTGGCATACAGGGCCCGGGGGGCTACCGTTCAGGAGGAGACACCGTTTGGCATACAGGGCCCGGGGGGCTACTGTTCAGGAGGAGACACCGTTTGGCATACAGGGCCCGGGGGGCTACTGTTCAGGAGGAGACACCGTTTGGCGTGGACAACCAGACTTGTCATTGGTCGTGTCTGTTTCATAAGTTAAGGCTGCACCACGTCGCCACACTCGCCTCTCTTGAAGTGCAGAAAGAAGCTCTGCAAAACAGCCCTCTTTCAGGGGTTTAGCTCATACTAAAACTTTTATGTGCTTATATATATCTAATGTATTCATATATTGTTCATGTAGGCTATGTATATATTTATATATAGTTATAGTTATATGAATTGTTTCTTCAACTTATTAAAATAGCTGAATTTACTGCCCCTGTTTCTGCTCCTCTATCATATTTATTGTGTGATTTTCAAAACACCATCATAGCCTACATCACATATCATAGTGAGGTAGGACAGTCTCTGCTGAGTCTATGTCTATGTGTCACCACTACGAGAGTCCACCCCAAACAAGGTTATCACGTTACCCCCGACAGGCCACTCAGCCAAATGAATGTGACAGATTCAGGATTCCTCAAATGTTCATTCGTTTATTTAAACGCAATGCATCGCAGTAAGTAGAAAAGTTAAAAAATGAAATATTATCCCCAGAACAAACACTGTTACAGTGACAGCAGTTTGTGTAGCAGTGGAACAGGCCTAGGCTTTATGAGCAAACACAATGAAAACTACGAATAATAATCTGACTATAAAACAATCAACTCCAAGTCTGCCACACTTGTAAATCACCACAAATCAAATCAATATGAACAAAGATTAAAAACAACAAATCCAAACCAAATCAACAAAAAGAACAGCAAACAAAATCACACCAAGAAAAGCCCCATAGGCAGCGACCTGTACAGCCCCGGGATTAAATGAATACAAACACAACACAAAGTAAACTAGGAATGAATAAAGAAACACACAACACAAAGTAAACTAGGAATGAATAAAGAAACACAACGCAAACTAAACTAGGAATGAATAAAGAAACACAACACAAACTAAACTAGGAATGAATAAAGAAACACACAACACAAAGTAAACTAGGAATGAATAAAGAAACACAACACAAAGTAAACTAGGAATGAATAAAGAAACACAACACAAACTAAACTAGGAATGAATAAAGAAACACAACACAAAGTAAACTAGGAATGAATAAAGAAACACAACACAAAGTAAACTAGGAATGAATAAAGAAACACACAACTCCAATGAATGACAGAACATCAGACAAACGACCACCATTCAGATCACACAACCATTCTGTAGGAGCACACTCAGGCCACCACCGCCACACCACAAGCACACACACCAGCCAGAACAAGGGCGTCTAAGATAGACGTAGCCGCAGCCAGCAGGCGGCCGGGGAGGCAGAGGTCAAAGCGCGACGGACGCGGCCACCAATCACCATAGCAACGCAGCAAAGCAGCAGCCAACAGGTTGTCTGTGACGAGGAGTTGGTCTCTTAAACCAGGAGGTAGGCCTACCACAGCCCTCTGTGAAGGAACCTATACACCGAGAAGGAGGACTGACAATCATCATCCGTCACTACTTTACCCTCAGGCATTAGCCGCAAAACGCTCACACACCTCGCATTTAGTGAGTGACAGCCTGAGTAAACCACGGGGGCCACTTTCCACTGGTCTTAAGGAGCCCAGCACCAGCTTTATGTCCACCGTGCAGAGCGACAACAGACTGGTGCCTCTCCAACGCCACCGTTAATGGCAGCCGTCCTGATTAAGACGTCCACACCTGTGTTTTTAACGAGCGTCAGTGACTCACTCCATGCCACACCCCCAACACTTCCTTTGCCTTCGGGCGTCAGCCGACCACAATCGGGTGACCAGACGTCCCCGTTTTTGGCTGCCTGTCCCTGGCTCAATACAGAAGAAACCACCTGTCCCCGTTGTTTTTGAAGACACAGCCAGGCACGTGCACACATAGGGCCCTAGGGGTGCTTGAGCCCCTGCCCTTTTTGCCTCGTATTAAAAAGTGCCCTAAATCGCGCCCGCAGTAGCGCTCGTCCGTGATCCAACCCCCCCCCCCCCCACCCCCCCCCCCCCCGTCAACAATTCGGCTCCTGCCCCTCAAGACTCCTGTGCACGTCCCCGCACTAAAGAATGTGTTAAATGTCAACCCCAGACCTGCTGAGAAACCAGCGGACTTCACAATGGTGACTTTACTGCTCATAATTGTTTATTTTGTATTCCTTCAAAACAGAAACTTCTCAGCGACAGTGTGATGAAAACCTTGCTGGCGGTCGCAGTGATGGCGGCAGACATCCTCAAGGTCTGTTGAGGCCTGACAAATGTCTCCCTCTGTCCGACCGCCTGTCCGTCCGTCCGTCTCTGTTGGAGAATAAACGGTAGAGCTGTGTCATTGTGATTCCGCCACCAGGGAGCGCCAGACAGCCTTGTTGTACTGAGCGGCTGTGGGACGTCTGGTCGACTGGCTTTCCTCGTAGCGGTAAAATCCACTTTGTAATACCGCGTATAAGTTACACTAATATATAGTAGAACTTATAGTTCAATTTATTTTTTATTAGGTTTGGAGTTAAGTCAGAATGGGTTGCATTAAAATAGACTTCACTGGCAATGACTAGAAATTGTAAATTCAATATACATACATATATTATATTAGCCTATGCAAGCAGCTTGGTTAGGTAAGGTTTATGTGTGTATTGTATGGTCATTTGTGTGTGTGTGTGTGTGTGTGTGTGTGTGTGTGTGTGTGTGTGTGTGTGTGTGTGTGTGTGTGTGTGTGTGTGTGTGTGGATGATGGCTCATTTAAGCCGCCCAGTTAAAGTCACCTAGGTGGCGTGTAGTGATCGTCATGGTTACACAGATTTAAGAGCTTATTGTTGAACAACAATAACAAATCTATAATTTCTCTAATCCCCAAATCCCCCCCAAAGAGTACAGTGAAATCAGAGCCACTTCATGACCGCACTATCAGCCCCTCCCACCAGAGACAACAGGTTAGGATGGACCAGATTCATCCAGCTGTGAAACACCCGCCCCTTCTGACTGTCACTCAAGCTACATTCAACCCAGGACCTGGAAGAATGGAACCCGCCCTAACCAATACACACTGGATCTGACCCCTGATCAATAATACAGCAATAGATCAATACATCACTAGATCAATACATCAATAGATCAATACTAGATCAATACATCACTAGATCAATACATCAATAGATCAATACTAGATCAATACATCACTAGATCAATACATCAATAGATCAATACTATCAATACATCACTAGATCAATACATCAATAGATCAATACTAGATCAATACATCACTAGATCAATACATCAATAGATCAATACTAGATCAATACATCACTAGATCAATACATCAATAGATCAATACTAGATCAATACATCACTAGATCAATACATCACTAGATCAATACATCACTAGATCAATTCATACTTTGCACGTGACGTCACAACCACTGGCTGGCGGGCAAGAACTCCAGCAACGAAACCTAGTAACCTAATCAGGACGTCGCCAGTTTTACCACACGAACGGTCCTTAGGTTCCTCTCAGTCCAAATACCGCCATGATGGAAAGATTAGTTCAACGGGAGCATTTGTGCCAGGCATACATACACACGGCAAACTGACAAATTAGACATATATTTTTGTACGGAATCTCCCTGCTTCTTAAATGCGCGAACATCTCCGCCCAGCACTCATTCCACTGTGCAGATTAAATTGCGCAGCATTCTGTAACAGCAACTGTGCGATCATCCCTACCCTCACACATTGTTGAAATCATATGCTGGATGCTTTAATCTTTCTATGTGTTTTTTAGTGAATGATCGGGCTATAAAAAGACCACATTGGCTATGTAATTGCGGACAAAAGGGGACATTTCATAGTGGATGGTGGAATAGTAACATTCACCTTTGCTTTGATTATGAAGATATTCCTGTTTTTCACCTCCCATACGACAGCGTTGTTGACCCATCCGTAGGCTTTCAATTGTCGTGCGGTATAAGGTGACAGATTCTCTATGAGATAAATGTAAATATCTCCAAACTCCAAGTCTGGTAGAGTCTTTGCCAGCTTCAAAGCAATGAATAACCTACATCAGCGGGTGCTGTGTATGGATCACAAGTTCTGAGTATGTTTATCTTCTCTTCGTATCTAATTTTAACATTTTGTGACAAATGGTCTAAATAGTTGATTTATTTCGGCCAACCAGGCTGCAATTCCCCTGGTTGGCCATTGTTCGTCGCCATTTTGCCAGCGTTTGTTGCCCTCCAGGTATCCAAGGTAGTCACGTGACCGCAAAGTATGAATACATCAATAGATCAATACTAGATCAATACATCACTAGATCAATACATCACTAGATCAATACTAGATCAATAGATCAATACATCAATAGATCAATACATCACTAGATCAATACTAGATCAATACATCACTAGATCAATACTAGATCAATACATCACTAGATCAATACATCACTAGAGCAATACTAGATCAATACATCACTAGATCAATACTAGATCAATACATCAATAGATCAATACATCACTAGATCAATACATCACTAAATCAATACTAGATCAATACATCACTAGATCAATACATCACTAGAGCAATACTAGATCAATACATCAATAGATCAATACATCACTAGATCAATACTAGATCAATACATCAATAGATCAATACATCACTAGATCAATACTAGATCAATACATCACTAGATCAATACTAGATCAATACATCAATAGATCAATGGTCACTTTCTCTTAGGGAAGTTCATCTATGGACTCACCAGTGTGTGTTCTGTGTGTGTCTGTTTGTGTTGGTGTCTGTGTGCGTGTGTGTGTGTGTCTCTGTGTGTGTCTGTTTGTGTTGGTGTCTGTGTGCGTGTGTGTGTGTGTCTGCATATGTGTGAATGAATTTGTGTCTGTAAGTGTGTGTGTGTGTGTGTGTGTGTGTGTGTGTGTGTGTGTGTGTGTGTGTGTGTGTGTGTGTGTGTGTGTGTGTGTGTGTGCGTGTGTGTAGCTTTGTGGGCGGTTATATGGCGATGTTGCTATTATGACGACGAGATAAATGAGCTTTGCACCCGACGCAAATCTAAAATGGTTGGTCTGAAACCTGTAGGCGTGTTTTGGGCGTAACGTGCAATAAACCAATGAGAGTTCCATCTCCCATCCCCTTAAGAGCCATGAGCGCATTTGACTTGACGAGTTGATATTTTGACAGCGCGTTTGCAGTCTCCGCTGAGACAGATGCACGACCACCAGTGGAGGCTGGTGGTTTTTAGAGTGAGGGAGGAAGGACTGCGCGCTTGGTTGCCATTGGCCTGCTTGCACTGTTAGTGGCGTATGGTGGCATACGTCTGTGAGGATCAAGTTGTTTCAGGGTGTTTTGGTGAAGTACAAAATAGCAGGGAGGGATAATTATGTGAATAAAATGTGTACAAATCCACCAGTGGCAGCATTGTACTTTGAAAGCTGGTGGGCAGCATGTCTTGGACTACAAGGGCAGAAGGAAAGGATGCAAAGCCAATTAGTCAAATCAGGCCTACTCTTCATTTGTAAAACTAAATAAAAAAATCTGGGCCTATCATTGGGCCTATTTTTGCCCTCAATGACTGAAGCATTTGGTTGTAATTTGGCTATGTTTATTTTCAGCTACTATTGTTTCAAGAAAAATGAAGACACAAGACCAAAAGTGGTGCCATTTAAAATGCATCATGCTCTGAATCATTCACTAACATCCTTTCCACAACATTAAACAGAACAGTCAGAGTAACAAACAATTAAAAGAACAACAAGAATATAATTTCACAACTATTGACATGGGCTGTAAGCCTAACATTGTTTGAGGCAAATGTGGATGTTAATGGATGTTTGAGAATGTTGGTCATGGTGTTAAACCAATTAAGATTGAGGGACTTCATTTATAGATCAAGTCAATCCTCCTCTCTGTTTGCGCCGGCCCTCTTGTACGTGTTAGAGATCCTGGGCTAAGCTCGGTGGAGGAAGACTCTGGTCTATGTGGCCAACACAGGTCACTCGGTTAAGCCCCTACGAGGTTAAACTAACTTTAGGCTACACGCGTTTCGATGGAACTCTGGGGTGTCTCTTAGCACCTCAGTCCCTGTGGGCCACGAAGCGGGGAACATGTCTGAACCTCTTTGTATTGCCTCACTCTCCGGACCAGCCACCATCAACCCTGTTAGTGTCATGATGACTCAGCTCTTGTGTGAAGGCTGGGAGAGCTGCGGGCCGTCGGTCGGGCCCTACTGGGGAGCCCATCACAGAGGAACTGATTGAATCGCCCACTACAACACGTAGTGAGGTCGTTTTATTTAGATTAGAAAACTTGTTTACACAATGATAGAGAAAAGAATGGTCCAGAAAAAGAGCCTAAATGCTAACAGAGTCTAATATATAATACCGTTTTACACAATCCTAGAGAAAAGTATGATTCATTGAGTCTAAATACTAAATTGTCATGAGGGGTTCTCGTAAGAGGGCTACACGTTCTTTTCCTCGCATGTCTGTTAGAGTCAGCGAGTGAGTCTGTCAGACTGCGTGGGCAGTGTTTCGATGAACCAGATAAGAAAGCTAGATATAAGGGAAATAAGCTTGATCCTCACAGCCTGAGACTGTGTGGGGGCTATCTCAATAAGCTAGATATAAGTGAAATAAGCTCGATCCTCACAGCCTGAGTCTGTGTGGGGGCTATCTCAATAGAAGTATTCCTCGGGGTCTGATGGAGTCAGCGAGTGACTCTATCAGACCCCGTGGGTCAGTGCTACGATAAGCTAGACCTGAGAGAGGGTCCTGGGTGCGCTCTACCAGCTGACTTGTGCGTGCGGAGGCAGGCGCATGTGTGGTTGTGATGGATCCATGTTCCTCTTTCTTCAGGGACAGAGGGGTATGGGGGTTCCTGTTTCTACGAGGTAGTCGGTACACTTAGTGTTGACGCAGCAGCTCAGCAGTACAATATTTCTCACATATGGCAGCACTATTCAACGAGGAAGTCCTGCTCATATATGGTAGTGCCGCTGAAAGTCTGTTTTTTTCCATGAGCAGATGGGTACGAGGGTTCCTGTTTTCTTCAAGGTAGTCGGTACACTTAGGCTGGGTTGCACCAACATGGATTCATTTTTAAACGGGATTAAATCAAGGTTTAACTGTGAACCGTGTTGCACCAAAACTTTAAACCTAGTTTAAACCTAGATTAATATTAATCCTGGTTATATTTAACCCTTTGGTATTCTCAGTTTAAACCCAGGATAAACTTGGATTAGCAGTTTTATTTAAACCACCCCTGGAGGAGGTTTAGATCAGAGTATTGTAGTGTGCATGTGCAACATGGCTGGATGTATTCGCTGGATGGAGGTTTTTTTCAAACGTTGAAACGTTGGACCCCCTCTGTCTTGAAGTTGAATTCATGGTTAGGTTCTAGCTGCTGCTTAAATGAGTTTGCTAGTTGGTTGTTAGGCGCTAGCTAGTTCTTACTGTTATAAACCTACGGTTACAGGGGGGGTAGTACGGGATCGCGGGCGGACGGGATTTGATTCCTTCCTGTTCCACTGTTAAATAGCGAGACATGTATTTCAAAAGTATCAAAGGTTCTAGCACTATGGTTAGAGATAGGTTATCATTTGGGGCTGTTTGGGGACATTTAATACGTATACCCTCAGTTTTTTTTACATCTGGTCAAAATCCAAGATGGCGGACAGTGAAAATGAATTAATCTTACTTTAATCTTTGTTTAAACTGGTTTAGCTAATCCAGGGTTAAAATTGAGATGTGCAACGCACCTCGGGTTAATTTAAAACCCAGTTTAAACCTAGATATACTAAACCTAGATTAACCCTAAACCAGGATTAAGTTAAACCACGTTGGTGCAACCCACCCTTAGTGTTGACAGCAGATCAGAAGTTCAATAGAATTGATATATTGTCCGGATAGGACTGAAGTTACTACTTTACAACCTTGTTGATGACCCACATTTAGAAAAACGTGTTCTTTTAATTCAGCCTTGGGTGAAATGGAAGCGTAGTGTCTGTGTGCTTCCACCTTTAATGAATGCATGCCATGCGCGCTCCCGCGGCCGGGACACAATTCTTATAGGGGGTAACTACATTCACCGGCTTCCTCCATCTTCTGCGCCACCGTTTTAAATAAATCGCCGTTTCTCATTTTCCGACGGCGACAACAACAACACGACTATCGTCTCCTTCTACTTCCGGCTCACGGCCCCGGGAAAAGATCTCGAGCATGTGCAGAACGCAATTAACGCATAATCCAATTAGACTCCGTACATGCACGCTTAACTCGACTATGAATCGCATTATCTAGGGGTCTTAATTCGACTATGAGTAACCCAATTCGGTTCGATTTTAGCTTGACTAAGGTGTATACATGCATCTTAGTAATCCAATCATAGTTGGACTAACCCAATAATTTGACTTTCTTGAGTGTCATGTAAACGCACTGAGTGATGACTGTTACAGAAGGCTACAGACCTTATCTAGTGATGGGACATTTTAATATCCTTCTAACCTTATATAAAGTTATAACAGCTTATTGTTAGTGTGGTTTAGAGCAGGATAACAGCTGACTGATATAAAGTTATAACAGGTTAGTGTGATGGTTTAGAGCAGGATAACAGCTGACTGATATAAAGTTATAACAGGTTAGTGTGATGGTTTAGAGCAGGATAACAGCTGACTGATATAAAGTTATAACGGGTTAGTGTGATGGTTTAGAGCAGGATAACAGCTGACTGATATAAAGTTATAACGGGTTAGTGTGATGGTTTAGAGCAGGATAACAGCTGACTGATATAAAGTTATAACAGGTTAGTGTGATGGTTTAGAGCAGGATAACAGCTGACAAAGCAGTTTGGTACGTTGTGTGTGCGTGTGTGTGCGTGTGTGTGTGTGTGTGTGTGTGTGTGTGTGTGTGTGTCTCCTCCTCCTCCGTCTCTCTGAGCGTCAGATCGGTTCCGTTCTGAACTTCCTCATCTGAGCGGTCTGTCGCAGCCAGCAGCTCTTCTTTCTCCGCTTTTAAAACCTTTCACCTGATTAACTTGTTTTATAAACACTTCAACCTCCGTTTCTTCACTTACATTTATACTTTTATAACTTTATACCGTATGGACGCATTTTAATCAGAGAAAAGATAAGGTAAGATACGTTCAATCCGTATCCGTTTGTAAATCAAAACATGAAAGGGCAACGCTTATGCATAACGCGTATATAGCTTATACACACGGCAAGCATATCTTTTCATTTATATTCATTCAAAATATTGACATACTATTTTAAAATGAAAGAGGCTGGGGTTTAGTTTTATATAATTTGTTTTTATTGTTCAGTAGTATATGCCTACATGAGGCCGTAAAGCACAGTTAACAGAGCTGAGGTGGAGTCCGTAGATCGCGTACTTGGTATTGAGAAACGGCCATCATATTAATAAAGAGTAGACGCCGCATTGGCTGCTGGGCGCAAGAAATGCGGCCGCCATCTTGGAGCGATCGACCGCATTTTAATCACGGAGTAGATAAGGTAAGATAAGATAAGATAGACAGTTTACTACCGTTTATATTGTCTTTAGGTTACTGGTATATAATAATAACCAGTTTACTACCGTTTATATTGTCTTTAGGTTACTGGTATATAATAATGACCAGTTTACTACCGTTTATATTGTCTTTAGGTTACTGGTATATAATAATGACCAGTTTACTACCGTTTATATTGTCTTTAGGTTACTGGTATATAATAATAACCAGTTTACTACCGTTTATATTGTCTTTAGGTTACTGGTATATAATAATGACCAGTTTACTACCGTTTATATTGTCTTTAGGTTACTGGTATATAATAATGAGTTTACTGTAGAGAATACATCGTTAGTTCATGTTTTACTGCTTTACTGACCTGTGGTAAATTCAACATTGCGTTCAATATTCAAGGCTCAGAATGAAGAGAAGGACGTGACAGAAGTCCTTTCAATGTGCTGATATTTAAAAGGTTTAATATTTGTGCGTATTGACTGGGGATTGACAGTTTTATAGATCCTATAGTAGCCTGTTGCTGGACTGTACCACTTTCACAGGGGGGTTCCTGTGGGTCTAGACTCGATTCCTATGGCTTAAACCACAGCTGGAGCCAGAGAGAGAGCCTGGAGGGAGAGAGAGAGACCCGTTGGTCATAAGAGGATACCCTATCGATGTGTTGAGCTTCACCAGTTGATTTATATGGAATCTGTGGTTCAGTAAAGTGGCAGAATTCAGACTTTGTTCCAGTGGAGAAATGATTCTAACGTTCTTCACTTTTAATTGTACCACAATGCATTTATTAAGTCTATTGTGTATCCTTTTTGTGTAGTAGTTTAAGTACAGTTACAGTCTCCAAGGTGTTTAATTCTCATCTCTCAGTTCTCATGTGCTGTACACATCTGTACTGTAGTGAGGGCAGTGTGGGTATGTTGTTGTGGGGTTCATATTGATGGTCTATGACGTCCATAACGCTTTAGTGTGACGCAGTCACAATGATCGTCTCTCTCAATAAACAGCTAAAGTTCAGAAGGCAAATGAAGTGATGGATGAGTTGTGTTTGTGTCCAGGTCTCCAGTCTACTATGGATGAGGAGAGAGAGGAGGGGGGTCCTACCTCTAAGACCACTCTGTCTGGGGAACATGGCCACCGGAGCAAAGCTAAGAGGTAAGAAGAGGATCTCTCTGTCTGTGACTGTTGTCCATCTCAGAGCTCAGCAGTGATACATCATGACTCCATCATTAGTCTGAGTAACAGGTGTGTGTGTGTGTGTGTGTGTGTGTGTGTGTGTGTGTGTGTGTGTGTGTGTGTGTGTGTGTGTGTTGAAGCCCAGAGCAGCAGCAGAGAGCAGACTCCCCTGGACCCAGCTGTGTCTCCATGAAGAGTGACTGCTCTATGGAACAACCTCATAACTTTAAAGATGGAAATCAGTCTATTGAGAAGAGGTGAGGATTCATCAGAGATCATAAATATTATGTTCATTATATGATATAAGGATAACTTGTTAGTAACCGAGTGACACAGAACGCAGGTGGAGACGTTGATATCCGTTCTAACTCTGATTCACTCGCACCAGAACAACGTTACAAGTAGCACTTGTCATAACCCGGCTCCTAGGCCATGACAAATACAGCATAGGACACCATAGAGGGCAAGAAATGAGTGAATTTATTATATTAACTTAGACAACTGAGGCTATAAGTACCAATGTGAAGTGTGTCAGTCAGTAACATCAGTAATGTAAATGTGGATGTGTGAGCAATTTGAGGTGTAAATGTTGTAAAGCAAAAACAAAGCAGAAACCAAACAAAGAGAATGTGCTGCTGCTGCTGGCGGAGATGCAGCCGAATGCCAGAGAGAGACCAGAGCAGAGTTGAGCCAGGGTTTTTATCCTTTCAGGAGCGCCTGCACCAGGTGCTCCAAATCCGTACTCTGCTGATGGTACATTCAAGGACGCATAGGAAAAACAATAACTGGTCAACCACATCAGAACATCAACACTAGACAGGGACCGTCACACACTCAACAGGTGTGGTAGAGCTAAGGCATGGGAATAACAATGCAACTATCCATTGCATAGAACAATAAAGGTACAGCTTCTATCAAACGTCCATAGATCCTGGTTCTTGTTTTTCCAGAAGAGTCCAGCAGCAGAGAGCAGACTCCCCTGGACCCAGCTGTGTCTCCATGAAGAGTGACTGGTCTATGGATCTACCTTACCAGTTTAAAGATGGAAATCCGTCTATTGAGAAGAGGTGAGGACTTAGAGAGTGAGCGGTCAGACATGGAGGGGGGCTTCTTCAGCGGTGGAGGGTCGGGGGGGTGGAGGCGGGACATGTTATGGTGGTGAAAGGCTGTGATTGGCCTCGTCACTCTGCAAGCAAGAGTTGCCAGATTGTTTTGCTCAAAGGTGACTCCGATCCGATTTCATTCAGAACAGTGTGAACAGCACAAATCACACGGAATCAGGTCTGTTCAATTGTGGTTTGGGCCACTTCCATACGCGGTCCTGAATCAGATACAGGAGGGATTTCTCTCACTGCGACCTCATGTTGAACAGTCGTATCGTAACGTGACTTTGACGTCACTCAGGGATGGACAACTTTCATGATTAAGAGGGCCACAATTTTCATCATCACCATCAGAGGGCACATGACCGCGCTCTTCACCTAATCGGATATGAGAGAAGATACAAAAGAATAAAAAAGAAGAACAAATGATGTGTAGATATGTGTCTGTATCAGTGGTGGCTGGTGATGAAAGTTGTTGATGGGGCGTAGTCGTGGGCGGGGGTCTGGGGGTCCTCCCCCAGAAGATGTTGAATTTGGTAGATGTGATTTCCTGTATTCTGGTACATTCTGGGGATGGCCACTACCTAAAAAATCTTTCTGATTCATAGCCTATGTATGTTAATTCAAACAACATACATTCATTTCATATTTTCCATGCTCACATGTCATTTTTAACATGTCTATACTCTTGTTAAACGACAAACACAACAAGTGTTGTTTTAAAAGCCACATGAGTGATTCTTATTTTTCTCAGTGCAAAGGGCTCTCATACATCATCATTCAATGATGGCACAAAACTGAAACAGTGGGCCAACATTAAGTGAACAACTAGCATCATAGTCAGTGCAGTTGTAGTAGTGGAGACTTAAGTTGAAATCTTTCATGACTGATATTGTTTCTAAGCAAAGTAGACACATGGGTTTGCCTTTGAATTCTATGAAAAGATACTCTGCTTATCATCTTGACTGAAAGGTACTGTTACTGTTGATCGAGTTTTCTAAATAAGACTTTGACAAAGCAGTTTGGTGTGTCAGTGTTGATCAAACAGATTCATAATTCTGTGATTCTAGTTCAAAGCATTAGGTTACTCAGAGCCAGTAATAACATCTCAGTAACAAGTTATAATATATAGATAGATAATTATGGACTTAAAAGCTGGAAACAAGTGAAATGCTCTCACCTAAAAACAGAAGAATTATCTTGTCAGTGTCAAAACTGCAGTGTGTGTGTGTGTATGTGTGTGTGTGTGTGTGTGTGTGTGTGTTGAAGACCAGAGCAGCAGCAGAGAGCAGACTCCCCTGGACCCAGCTGTGTCTCCATGAAGAGTGACCGCTCTATGGAACAACCTCATAACTTTAAAGATGGAAATCAGTCTATTGAGAAGAGGTGAGGATTCATCAGAGATCATAAATATTATGTTCATTATATGATATAAGCTCTATGGATCCACCTGACCGGTTTAAAGATGGAAATCACCAACCTTCTAAGACAAGGTGAGGATTCAGCCGATACATCAGGGCTGTTCAACTGGCGGCCCGCGGATCATCTTGATCTGCCCGCCCATCGTTAATCAGAACATACCAACGTCCAATCACAGGACCACTTGGAGATGCATTGGTTCATGGCTGAGGCCGTTTATTCTGCTGTTTGAATCGTGTGAATGAAATGAATATTCAGACGACTTGTAGCAGACTTTACAGGTTTAATGTTAGAAGGTTCAACGTCTTTCAAACAGCTTTTATTGAATCAGTTTGATCTTTTGAGGTGAAGAGATTTATTGAAACCAATAATCCATGAAGAATAACACAGGTCTGTGTAGAAATGTAGAAACTGACTGCTCTATTTCTATGTCAGCTAAACGCATTGTGAATCAACACTCATGCACAGTATGAAGGATACTTAGTGTGTTTTTATGTTAACATGTTAACATGTTAGTGCTTAAATTACATAATAACTTAACATTTTCAGCCTGTCCTTATATTTCCATTTCAATAATCTGAGAAAGATTATTGAAATGAAAAGTCATGAGAAAGTAGTTTAGTGGCCCTGCAATAAATGATCAAATGAAACAATATCCACAAATCCTAACTTCCAGATGGTTCTTGTTTTTCAGAAGGAGGCAGCAGAGAGCAGACTCCCCTGGACCCAGCTGTGTCTCCATGAAGAGTGACCGCTCTATGGAACAACCTCATAACTTTAAAGATGGAAATCAGTCTATTGAGAAGAGGTGAGGATTCATCAGAGATCATAAATATTATGTTCATTATATGATATAAGGATAACTTGTTAGTAACCGAGTGAAACAGAACGCAGGTGTACAAGTAGACACTATTACAAGTAGCACTAAACAGGTGTGTTAGAGCGCCCCCTAAGGCATGGGAATAACAATGCAACTATCCATTGCATAGAACAATAAAGGTACAGCTTCTATCAAACGTCCATAGATCCTGGTTCTTGTTTTTCCAGAAGAGTCCAGCAGCAGAGAGCAGACTCCCCTGGACCCAGCTGTGTCTCCATGAAGAGTGACCGCTCTATGGATATACCTTACGGGTTTAAAGATGGAAATCCGTCTATTGGGAAGAGGTGAGGACTTAGAGAGTGAGCGGTCAGACATGGAGGGGGGCTTCTTCAGCGGTGGAGGGTCGGGGGGGGCGGAGGCGGGACATGTTATGGTGGTGAAAGGCTGTGATTGGCTTCGTCACTCTGCAAGCAAGAGTTGCCAGATTGTTTTGCTCAAAGGTGACTCCGATCCGATTTCATTCAGAACAGTGTGAACAGCACAAATCACACGGAATCAGGTCTGTTCAATTGTGGTTTGGGCCACTTCCATACGCGGTCCTGAATCAGATACAGGAGGGATTTCTCTCACTGCGACCTCATGTTGAACAGTCGTATCGTAACGTGACTTTGACGTCACTCAGGGATGGACAACTTTCATGATTAAGAGGGCCACAATTTTCATCATCACCATCAGAGGGCACATGACCGCGCTCTTCACCTAATCGGATATGAGAGAAGATACAAAAGAATAAAAAAGAAGAACAAATGATGTGTAGATATGTGTCTGTATCAGTGGTGGCTGGTGATGAAAGTTGTTGATGGGGCGTAGTCGTGGGCGGGGGTCTGGGGGTCCTCCCCCAGAAGATGTTGAATTTGGTAGATGTGATTTCCTGTATTCTGGTACATTCTGGGGATGGCCACTACCTAAAAAATCGTTCTGATTCATAGCCTGTGTATGTTAATTCAACCAACATACATTCATTTCATATTTTCCGTGCTCACATGTCATTTTTAACATGTCTATACTCTTGTTAAACGACAAACAAAACAAGTGTTGTTTTAAAAGCCACATGAGTGATTCTTATTTTTCTCAGTGCAAAGGGCTCACATACATCATCATTCAATGATGGCACAAAACTGAAACAGTGGGCCAACATTAAGTGAACAACTAGCATCATAGTCAGTGCAGTTGTAGTAGTGGAGACTTAAGTTGAAATCTTTCATGACTGATATTGTTTCTAAGCAAACTAGACACATGGGTTTGCCTTTGAATTCTATGAAAAGATACTCTGCTTATCATCTTGACTGAAAGGTACGGTTACTGTTGATCGAGTTTTCTAAACTCGATCAACAGTAACAACTTAACAGAATTTGTAACAACTTTTTTGTAATCGTTGAAAAAGTAAAAAAAGAGTAGAGAAAAATCGGACATTGCAAACATTGCAAACATCAGCCGTGTTCATGTGACTGTCCATGTATAGTGTCACATCGGATCTGATATCATCGGATCCGTATCATACAGACTCCTGTAGAGGCGCACTTGCTCAGCAACTCTTCCTTCGAAATCATCCATTCTTGCTCTCTGTGGTTTTTCCGGTCTGTCTGTCCACTCGTACGCCAAGTGACAAAGATCGTGCGGATCCGAGCCATCAGACGCGCCTTAAAAAGGGCGGTGCGACAGCCCATGCGCGGGACACGTGACCGTCATCTGACCGCAATTTTGCCTGATGCGCGGCTCACGCGTTCTCTCAGTGCGCGACTGTGCAGCGCTCTTAAGGCTGTTTTAGTGATGTGGTTGGCATGGTGTGAATGAGAGGGAAATCCTGGTTCTTGTTTTTCTAGAAGAGTCCAGCAGGTGAGAGCAGACTCCCCTGGACCCAGCTGTGTCTCCATGAAGAGTGACCGCTCTATGGAACAACAACCTGTTCAATTTAAAGATGAAAATCAGTCAACAGAGAAGAGGTGAGGATTTATCTGAGATTATAAGGCTGTTTTAGTGTTGTGGTGGACATGGTGTGAATGCGAGGAGGGATAAAGCGCTTTGCACAGTCGCCTATTGCCCGCCTGTACGCAATTTCCCGTACGTGAGTTCACGCCCACTATCGCGCTGCAAGCATATATAGTTGCAGATCTGAGACACGCCAGGTGCAGTCTTCTCCTGAACAGAGCATTCTCACCTGTGCTTAAATAATAGTTGATGGGCCAGTAATTATAGATTCTATAGCCAGTATGATCACCAGACTCTCTCACCCTTGTAATCGAGAGTGGCGTAGTCAATATCAAATCTGCTAGTACGGAGGCCACATTACATTACAATAGTTGATGGGCCAGTAGTTATAGATCCTATAGCCAGTATGATCACCAGACACATACCACCTGTGCTTAGACAACTTTTTTGTAATCGTTGAAAAAAAATAGAGTAGAGAAAAATCGGACATTGCAAACATTGCAAATCAGCCGTGTTCATGTGACTGTCCATGTATAGTGTCACATCGGATCTGATATCATCGGATCCGTATCATACAGACTCCCGTAGAGGCGCATTTGCTCAGCAACTCTTCCTTCAAAATCATCCATTCTTCCTCTCTGTGGTTTTTTCCGGTCTGTCTGTCCACTCGTACGCCAAGTGACAAAAATCGTGCGGATCCGAGCCATCAGACGCGCCTTAAAAAGGGCGGTGCGACAGCCCATGCGCGGGACACGTGACCGCAATTTTGCCTGATGCGCGGCTCACGCGTTCTCTCATGCGCGACTGTGCAGCGCTCTTAAGGCTGTTTTAGTGATGTGGTTGGCATGGTGTGAATGAGAGGGAAATCCTGGTTCTTGTTTTTCTAGAAGAGTCCAGCAGGTGAGAGCAGACTCCCCTGGACCCAGCTGTGTCTCCATGAAGAGTGACCGCTCTATGCATCCACCTGTCACGTTTAAAGATGGAACTCAGTCTATTGAGAAAAGGTAAGTATTTATTTGGGATGATTATTAGGGCTGTAGTCAACCAAATCAAATCTTGGTCGGTTTAATTTCAACAACTCTCCGACCAATCGATTGGTCGATGGGTAAAAAATGATAATAAAACAGTGTGCACGTTATTTCTAGATCAACTGAATCCGCCACAGTGCGTTCTACTCTACCTGCTAGCCTCAATATCTCGTCAGGGCTGTTTGGAGAAGGTCGTGGGTTTCAGATCCACTCTCGGTCCGAGTCGACTCGGTCAGGGCAGAGCTTCAATATGAAGCAGTCAGCGGACGAGCCACGGAGCGTCGGGCAGCGTCGTTTATAGACGACACAACCAAGAATTGATTTGAGCTTTCATCTGTTGTAATATAATGGGGCTCACTGGATGGAGCTGCGATTCGTGTTCACACTCAAAGCCTATCGAGCGTTAAACACGAAGGGAGTAGGTTACACTACTCTCTTGTTAGTATTGTGAGAAATATAATAACAACAAAGAGTCCTGGGCCCCGTTTCCCGATAACGATGGATCCACGCTCGTACGATCCATCGTACGATGGATCTCACGCAGCATCGTTAATTTTAGGGGAGCGTTTCCCGAAACTCATCTTAACATGAACGCGCGTGCTCTGCTCTTACGACGTCGTAGGATTGTAGCTGTCTACTGACACGGTGCTGAAATGGGCTCGGTAGGAGGGGGAGACGCAGGATTGTTGTTGGATTAAAGTATATTTTGTGGCAGCAAAAAAATATCTCCCCATCAAGGCCAACAGCAGAGTAGCCTACGAAAAGAATAGACTAAGATGAATGCTACAAATATTAAAACACAATTTATTAGGTCTAAGCCGACATATGCTATATCAGTCCTAATCCCGAACGCACCGTGCGTAGGCTACATTGTTTCACGGCATTTTCTCCCCTGAAATAATTCCATATTAAAAAAATAAAAAAATAGCATGTGTCTGTGTGACAACTAGGCCTATAGCATTTATTTAAATGTGCTGATTTGGGCAGACTTTCTCTGATTCCTGCATTCCGTTTCATTCATTCATTCATTCATTCAGTGATTGACGCGCCGCACACTCTCTAGATACTTTGGTGTCAACATTAAAAATGCAACGTTCCATTCATTCATTATCATTCAAACGCAGAGGCATTGACACGGCTATTGCTGTTGCTGGTCTAGATCGATTCCTGCCCATATTGTTGGGCAGGGGGTATGATGGTGCGGGCAATGTAAGCGGGAATGGCACGCATCGCAGCACAGTTTCCCGCAGCAGTCTACGTACAGAAAACCACTCTCTCAACTTGGCGATTGTGCACTCCACTAAGGTCAGGGAGTTCGTAACTGTCTAGACACGGTCCAATAAATAGTGAACTTCATCACAGCCTCACCGACGCGCCTACAGTGCTTTATGTCAAACAATCGCAACAAAAAACGCCTGCAGAAATTCTCCGACACCCGCTGGTCTCAGCATGATTCATGTACAGTATGTCTTCTGTCATTGATCAATATGAGGACATTTTAACCACGATGGTTGAATTAAAATCAGAGGGAGACAGCAAGTGCCGCTCACAAGCGACCTCCCACACGAGCAACGGAATCATTTGATTTTATTATATGCCTTGTGATAGGGTTGCCTTAATGACGTGGCGTTTCATCTGTACATTTATTTTTGGAATTTTAAATTGCTGCAATAAATTATATTTGTGTTGACTTCTAACATGTCTCTGTCTTTGCTGTTTAAATCTAACAGTAGTCTACGAGTAATATATATGCGGGAACCACTGTTTTTGGGGTATTGCGAAATAGCGCCAGCTGGATATTCAGTGGTATTGGATGACGTGTTTTAATAAAACACATCCAATACACGGAATGTCCAGCTGGTGACTCCACTGAGGCTATAGTAACGATGCATCCTAGTGCTTAACGAGTACCCCTGTAGGCGTCGTTAGCTACGAGGGTTTTAACGACGTCGTTACGTAACGATGCTTTCGGGAAACGGTCCGAAAATTCTGCGATGATCGTACGACGGTGTTAACGACGCCGTTAGGCTAACGATGCTTTCGGGAAACGGGGCCCTGTTCATTTATTTAATAGTTTCATGTTTTCTTGTGATAGACACAAATACTCTACACGGCAGTCATCAGAGAGGAGATTTGTGTTGCCTGCTTATAGAACAGGGGCTGGGCAGAGAACACTGCACTACAGAGAAATGGTAGCATGGAATTCTTTACCACGTTTTTTGGTTAATGAAACAAGTAAGATGGCCTTTAAAATCAAATTGAAATTGTATTTGTTTACACAAAGTGTTACATGATTGTTTTGTTTTGCTTTTTATTCCTCCTCTTTTTAAAAGAGGCTATGTACCTTTTCCTGTGGATCTCATAAAGTACATAAGGGTACTATGACTATGGGTTGATCAGAACAGAATATAACCAACTTATATCAAGTAATGATTTTTATTTCCTCTTTTTTTTAATGGTTTTTGTTTGTGTTGTATGCTGTATAAATGCTTGTTTATGTCTAAAAATGACAATGCAATTTGTAACTTGACCACAGGTAGAACAGCACCCAACATTCAATACGTACTCACGTACTCATGCCTTACGATTTTAGCTGAAATGCTTTTCACTTCCTTTACACTTATGTCATGCTTTTTTGTTGTCCTTTCTAACCCCATGCTACCGGACGGATGACTTCTTTGGAATCAATTAGTTTGTAGCGGAGTAAAGGTCCAGTTCAACGTTGAGAGGGTGATACCAGGTGGTATCACTCAAATATAAAAAGCATCGGTTTGCATTTGTCCCTCCCGCCCTAAAATAATGGATTAAGAAGCTCTTAGTTCCTTATAAAAGGAACACCAGCCATTGTCCGACCAATGAGAATTTGGTCCAACAAGTGCATATCGATTAACCGACCAGAACCTGACAGCCCTAGAGATTATAGAGGTACAGCTTCTATCAAACGTCCATAAATCCTGGTTCTTGTTTTTCCAGAAGAGCCCAGCAGCAGAGAGCAGACTCCCCTGGACCCAGCTGTGTCTCCATGAAGAGTGACCGCTCTATTGGTAGACTGATTCACTTTAAAGATGGATGCCCCTCCACAGAGGAGAGGTAGGAGTTTCAAACAGATGATGAAAACAGACCAGTTGGTTGTTGTCAGACTATATCGATTCTATATCAATGTTTACAAGTCATGGGAAATACAATAGTGTGTGTGTGTGTGTGTGTCCCACAGACCACACCAGGAGAGGTCAAAGGTTACCAGTGCTCAGTCTGTACAGCAGCATCAAACAGAGCTGATCAAGGTGTGTGAATGTCCAACAAGACATTTGACTTTAGCTCTACATGAACATTAAGAAAGCATCTCTTGTGGAGCTAATAGTCTCCAGGCTTCCCTCTTCAGACCAGCGGGGTGTGAATCCAGAACAGATGCTTCTGATGTCCTCAGTGAGTTCAGAGTAAAGTTCTCTGTGATGTTTGTTCTGTTCCAGAGGGCTGAGGAGAACGCACACGCTTTTCTAGACAAGGAGCTGAAGAAGCTATGGAGGGTTCACTTCCCAGATTACCCACAATGCTCAGAGAGTCAGAGGGAGGAGGAGGAGGTGGATGATAAGAACAAGGAGCAGAGGAGGCGCGCCATAGAGGGAGTGGTAGACATCACAAAGCTCTGCCTGATGGAGATGAACCAGGAGGAACTGGCTGACACACTGTGGGGCGGTAAGAAACTCTTCTTTAGAAGACAGAGACAATTATTTCAAAGGGCAGAAGAGACTCTTATCTCCAAAACAGAGAAGAAATGCTAATTCTGATTAACAGTATGAGACTCTTATTTGTTCTGCTCAGATTAAATGACATATCTTGAGATATCTATAGATATATATATATATATATATATATATATATATTTCAAACTTTAATGTTAAAATGGTTTTATCCAGATGTGAAGGTTTATTGTTGGGGTATCAGGTTAAAGAATGTTAAACATCATCATCACCAGCACCAAATCATCCGACCACATCACCCCCGTTCTCATCCAACTACACTGGCTCCCTGTCCAACACCAGGTTGACCTTAAAGGTCCCATGGCATGAAAATGTCACTTTATGAGGTTTTCTAACATTAATATGAGTTCCCGTAGCCTGCCTATGGTCCCCCAGTGGCTAGAAATGACGATAGGTGTAAAGCAAGCCCTGGGTATCCTGCTCTGCCTTTGAGAAAATGAAAGCTCAGACAGGCTGATTTGGAATTTTCCCCGTATGTCGTCATAAGGGGCCAGGTTACCGCCCCTTTCTCTGCTTTGTTCGCCCAGGGAATTTGGTCCGCCCATGAGACAATGAGCTAGGACCGTGCAAGCGCCACATGTGTGTGAATACACACACTGTAACGCAAGGGTTGTACACTTCTTTGTTATTTGGATAACCGTTCTGCTGTTGGTGTTATGGAGCATAACACGCAACATAATAACGCAAGCTTGCGTAAAGCTCCCATTTGGTGAAAAGACTAAAATGCGTCGAGTTCTCTGACGTCTCTGGTACTTCCACAACGAGACTCGTAGTGGGGGTTATCTCGGCCATGGTTGAGAAGGAATTAGGGGAAAGGAACTTTGGCTTTGACTCCCAGAAGTCATAGACGCAGATATTAGGCTCATATTAGCCTAATGGGGAAAAATCATATATGTTTTTGGTAGGCCTATTTACACATTTAAGAGATGTTATGAAAAGTCATTGAATGAGTTTCGTGTGGGACTATGTTTATTTTTATGAATTAGCCTGAAGCTGAAGAGAGTTTTGGAAAATACACCAACAGAACTTTTTTTTTTTTTTTTTTTAACAAAGCATAGTAGGCAATGTCTTTGTGCGCATAGAATCTCCCTGCTTCTGAAATGCGTGAACATCTCTGCCCAGCACTCGTCCGCTGGTTTTCCATCAGCATTCCACTGTGCGACCATCCCTGGAGCGTATGCCCTCACACATTGTTGAAATCATATGCTGAATGCTTTATTCTTTCTATGTGGTTTTTAGTTAATGATCAGGCTATAGTAAGACCACGTTAGCTATGTAATCGCTGGTGGTTGGTGCCGGTGTGAACCGGGACATTTTAGCATCCCGACAGGCTTTTGTTGGGCCCAGGGACACGCAACTCAAAATCAGGACTGTCCCGGCACACGGGGACGTCTGGTCACCCTAGGCTAATTGCAATTGGCCGCATGAGCCAATACTTTTCAGAATCGCGCGGCAGAGGTCAGACTGCCAACACTGCCCTCTGAGCTTTAAGACGATGCGCCCTCGCCACATCCGTCAGTTTTTGTGAATGGGTGTTTGTCATGGCAGAATATGCGCTTGTAGTAGCATAGTCTTACTAAAGTTAACTTTAGTAATCTTTAGGAGTTAATCCAGCATTTGCATATTATTAGCCTATTAACAACACAATGTAGGCATGTCTATTCAAATAGCCTACAACCTTAAATAACCAATTAAGCTTATCAGTGACTTTATTCATCTAGTTATAGAAAATAATGCCTTCATCTGTTAACAATGCTTTTGTTTATTAACAATGAAAGTCGCTCATCATAAAGACTAGTGGAAAAAACCCTGAGTGGACCTTTCGGCTATAGGCCTGCAAGATTAACCCACTTTAACATTTTGTTTATTTCAAATAAAAATATGTTTGGGGGCGGGCCTGCGTGCGTACGTGAAGTGAGCTGAAGGTAGTGGGGGCACATCAGCCAGAGCAGTGTGTGTGTGTGTGTGTGTGTGTGTGTGTGTGTGTGTGTGTGTGTGTGTGTGTGTGTGTGTGTGTGTGTGTGTGCTGCCTGCTGCTCTGAACCAGCTCTGAACGTAACAGATGCTACTGATTGTGTCACAGGAAGAAGGATAGCACAGTTGTTTGTCTTATTTGATCTGACGTGTCAGTGTTGTGTTTTGGCTATGAAAAACCGCCGATCTGATCCTAAACCAGCTTTGGCGGTAAACTGCCCAAGCTGGCAACCCTGGCCACACCCCCACCCTCCACCTTGCCCGCCTCTCTCCTCCTCATTAGAATTTAAAGCTACAGACACAGAAACGGCATGTGGAAAGCTCATTGTGGGACTGGCTCGTAGTGGCTGTCATTCTTTTTTTTCCTTACTCAGGACATATTGAAGATACAAAATCAGTTGAGTTTTCTTCTGTTGCGATTTGTTTGACCTTTTTTCATTAAATGACTGTATAATTTGGATAATTTAACAGGAAATATTGACCTGTTTCCACTGATGCCACCATCCGCTAACTGATTTCTTCTGTTGTTTTTCTCATTTAGGATCTGCTGCTGTTGAGTGCCAACGTGAACTCAAGTCTCATTTGAAGAGGAAATTCAACAATGTGTTTGAGGGAATCGCTAAAGCAGGACATTCAACACCTCTGAAGGACTTCTACACAGAGATCTTCATCACAGAGAGAGGCAGTGGAGAGGTCAACCAGGAACATGAGGTCAGACTGATTGAAACAGCTTCCAGGAAACCAGCCTTAGAGGAAACACCAATCAAATGCGGAGACATCTTTACACCCTTACCTGGACAAGATAAACCAATCAGGACAATTATGACAACTGGAGTGGCCGGCATTGGTAAAACCATCTTAACACACAAGTTCACTCTGGACTGGGCTGAAGGCAAATCCAACAATGACATACACTTCACATTTCTCCTCACTTTCAGAGAGCTGAATTTACTGAAAGGGAAAGAGTTTAGCTTGGTGGAACTTCTTAATTACTTCTTTATTGAGACCAAAGAAGCAGGAATCTGCAGATTTGATCGGTTCCAAGTGGTCTTCATCTTGGATGGTCTGGATGAGTGTCGACTTCCTCTGAACTTCCAGAACAACCCGATCTGGACTGATGTCACAAAGTCCACCTCGGTGGACGTGCTGCTGACAAACCTCATCAGGGGCGACCTGCTTCCCTCCGCTCGCATCTGGATAACCACACGCCCTGCGGCGGCCAATCAGATCCCTGCTGAGTGTGTTGACATGGTGACAGAGGTGAGAGGGTTCACCGACCCACAGAAGGAGGAGTACTTCAGGAAGAGATTCAGAGAGGAGACATTGGCCAACACAATCATCTCCCACGTCAAGAAATCACAAAGCCTCCACATAATGTGTCACATCCCAGTCTTCTGTTGGATCACTGCTACAGTTCTGGAGGACTGCTTCAAAACATCCCAGAAAAGAGAAGAGACGCCCAAGACCGTGACTGAGATGTACAGCCACTTCCTGAGGGTTCAGTCCATACAGGGGGACAGGAAGTATCATGGCAGAGCTGAAACAGATCCACACTGGAGTTCACAGAGCAGGAAGATCATTGTTTCTCTGGGTAAACTTGCTTTTAGCCAGCTGGAGAAAGGCAACCTGATCTTCTACGAGGCAGACCTGGCAGCGTGTGGCATCGAAATCAGAGCAGCCTCAGTGTACTCAGGAGTGTTCACCCAGATCTTTAAAGAGGAGTGTGGGCTGTACCAGGACAAGGTGTTCTGCTTTGTCCATCTGAGCCTCCAGGAGTTTCTGGCTGCCCTTTATGTCTTTAAGCACTTCATCAACACTGGGGTCAATCTGCTCTCAGAAGAACAACCAAACTCTGGGGAAGATAAACTCCTCCTCCTCTACCAGAGTGCTGTGGACAAGGCCTTACAGAGTGAGAATGGACACCTGGACTTGTTCCTCCGCTTCATCCTGGGCCTCTCTCTGGAGACCAATCAGATTCTCCTACGAGGTCTGCTGAGACAGACAGGAAGTAGATCACTGATCACTCAGATTAAAAAAAGTCTGCTGGGACAGACAGGAAGTGGCTCAAATACCAATGAGCAAACCGTGTCTTACATCAAGAAGAAGATAGATGGAGATCTCTCTCCAGAGAGAAGCATCAATCTGTTCCACTGTCTGAATGAGCTGAACGACCGTTCTCTAGTGGAGCAGATCCAATATTACCTGACATCAGGAAGTCTCTCCACAGAATCTCTCTCTCCTGCTCAGTGGTCAGCTCTGGTCTTCATCTTACTGTCATCAGAAGAGGAGCTGGACGTGTTTGACCTGAAGAAATACTCTGCTTCAGAGGAGGGTCTTCTGAGGCTGCTGCCAGTGGTCAAAGCCTCCAAAACATCTCTGTGAGTTCACTAATAACATGTATTACAATACACACAACACTATATACATAAAATTTAATATAATGTATATATTATAATATATGCTAGAATATAAAAGGTATAATAAAATACAAATCGTATCTGTACATTCACTAATAACATGTATAACAATACACACAAGATAATATACATAAAGTCAAGTCAAGTCAAGTTTTATTTGTATAGCACAATTTTACATGCGGCTGAGCCGCAACCAAAGTGCTTCACAGGAAGTGCAGATACACAATGAAAAATTAAAAGACAAAGACTCTAGGAGCTAAAACAGGATAAAATAGAAGAGAAATTTAAAAGGTAACTAGGGGACACTATTTGCTGGCACTTGAAAAAGGAAACGCTAATCGAAGGCCAGTGAAAAAAGGTGGGTCTTTAAATGAGATTTAAAATCATTTAGCGACTGGGCTGCCCGGATGTGTAGGGGGAGGCAGTTCCAGAGTCTGGGAGCTGCCACCGCAAAGGCTCTGTCCCCCCTGGTTTTTAGCCTGGTCCTGGGCACCTCCAACAAAAGTTGGTCCGCTGACCGCAGTGCTCTAGAAGGGATGTGGTGGTGGAGAATATCAGAGAGGTAGGGCCAGACCATGGAGGGATTTGTAGACTGTCAAAAGAAGTTTGAAGTCAATGCGGTAGCGGATGGGGAGCCAGTGGAGCGATGCGAGGACCGGGGTGATGTGATCGCGCTTCTTTGTACAGGTGAGGAGTCGGGCGGCAGAGTTTTGAACTAACTGCAGGCGGCGGAGTTGTGACTGATCAATGCCGGTGTGTAGAGCATTGCAGTAGTCCAGTTGTGATGTTATGAAGGCGTGGATGACTCTCTCTAGGTCTCTCTGGGGCAGGTAGGCTTTTACCTTGGCTAGGGTTCTCAGGTGGAAAAAGCTTTTTCTAACCACAGCGCTGACCTGCTGCTGGAACTTAAAGGCACTGTCAAAAATCACACCCAGATTTCTAACAGAAGGCCTGATGTTAGAAAATAACAATAATAATAATAATAAAACTAGAAAATAAAAGTTATAACAACGTAGAAAACATCTCTGTACGTTCAGTGATAATGTATTATATTATAACACAAAATAATTAATACTATGATATAAAAGCAGTAACGATTTGTTTATTTAACAAACTCCCCAATCATAACAATCATAAAAAATAAATGATAATAATTAACAGTTGTGAATAGTGAATAGTGTTCACGGATTCACTATTCACAGAGCCTGAGGTGAATCATTGTTTTATATAAACTACACGTGAACACTCCAAAAATAAACAAGATTACACTTTTTGCCGGGATTTATTTGTTTTATGAGCGGTTTATTAGTTTTTATTAGCGTGACGCGACGACCGTTACGCGCTCCCCAATATCCTGAGTTTGAGATCTCAATCTCGGGATATTGTCCGATATCCAGAGTAGGGATGTCACGAGAACCGATACTTCGGTACCAAGTCGATACCAAAATTCAAAAAACGTGACGGTACTCGTTTTTCTTAGTACCGTAGGTACCGTAGGTACCGAGCACGCAATTCCTCTGGACGTCACGGGGGCAGCATATACACCTACACGGGAACGTGGAAGACGGCAGCTGCAGCGAGTGCGACGGCTCCGCCTCGACTCGTCGATAAAAAGAATAACAAGAGTCGCGTCTGGAAGTACTTTGCGTTTGGAACGCTGCGCCGCGCGACTGTTTCAGACGGGACCCGTTTCAATGTTGCGCTTCTAAACACGCATGGTACGACTGCGTTCGGCATCACTTACATGATGTTGTTTTGATTGAAGATCGGCAGGTTGTAGTAGGTGCGGCGGTGAATGTGTGCGTGCGTGTGCGCGTGTGTGTTGCGAGCGTATACAATTTCAAAGTAAACAAACCAACTCAAAGCCGATGCATGCATCCAAAATTATTCGTTCAAAACCAAATAAACAAATCAAAAACAGCGTTGCTTATTCGCTTCAAATACTTTTTCTTTTCAAAACTTGGTTAATTAATACGGCGCGGTACCGAGCAGTTGAAAACAATGTTGGCGTCTCCTGTGGCTGCCTTGCGCACCTGCGTTATATTACTTAATATTAGGTTGGAAGTTATGTTTTAAACCCCGCCATGCACGCAAGTGTAAACGCCAGCCGCATAGCTGCATGACTGCCTGCTTTCAGCGCGTAACATTTATGGATTGAATGTATTTCTATTAATAAAACATCTCTAATTAAAGTTTTCAACACGTCCTTTTATGTTAATAGTAAAATATGTAAAATAATTTAATCCCAGTTCCTAACATGTTGTGTTTATTGTGTGTGTGAAGGCTGGATGGCTGTCATCTGTCAGAGACATGCTGTGAAGCTCTGGCCTCAGTTCTCAGCTCCAACTCCTCTAGTCTGAGAGAGCTGGACCTGAGTACCAATGATCTGCAGGATTCAGGAGTGAAGCTGCTCTCTGCTGGACTGGGGAGTCCACACTGTACACTGGAAACTCTCAGGTCAGTTTTACTCAACGGTCAAACAGTTACAGAGGGGGGGGAGGGACAGAGGGCGGGATGACACATGTGCACGAGTACACAAGAAAAAAAAAATCATCCATGCTGCGAAGCGGTTTTCTATTTAAGCAATAGATCACGACAGGCTGTGAAATGTTCTCATTATACCACAGTTAAGGGGCGTTGTCCGTCCCTCCGCTGCACGTCGGGACGGACAACGCCCCTTAACTGTGGTATAATGAGAACATTTCACTGACTGAAGTGATCTATTGCTTTTATAAAACGGTTACGTAAGTATGGCGAAATGAAAGTCATAGACCCCCTCAATTTTGAAAAAGCGAGCTTCATAGCTCGGTTCGCCGGCAATTTAGCCTACTATCGAGTTCACTCACCGTGTGCCTATTGCTTTACAACATTTCCACCCTCTCCATCAATCAACATATTTTTAGGATTCAGTGAACTATGCTATTGCTTTTATATATACATAAACAACAGTTCAAGTTAGGCGCGGAGTGATACTGAACTCTATAAACTGAACGGGTGTCATAGCTGTGTGTATACGCTCATTATACAACAGTTGGGAACCAATCAGATCACTTGATTTAAGCCACCCGTTTTCTATTATCTCTCATATCACTGTGGGGAGAGTTGGCATATTGGCGCCCCCTCCGGCTGCAGGCGCCCTGCTCGCTGAGAAGGTGCTGTCAGAGAAGCTGTGTGAGAAGTAGTGGTGGCTCGTTCACGAACTAATCAGTTTGAACGAACGACTCTTTAAAACAAACAAACCAACCTGATTCACCGCTTTCGTTCGTCGTCGTTCGTCTCGTTCGTTCTCCGAGGCTCGACTCCCAGCTCCACCCACTAGTCGCTGAGTCGCGCTGACTCGCGAGTCGCCGTTCGTTCACTGACTGTGTTTAGCGGTGAAGACTCGAGGACTGAGAAGTCACGAGAGTCAGCCGGGCAACAACATCCCGATTCTAACCATGAAGCGCTCCTCTGCTAAAAGGAACTTAGTTAATGTTGTGTTGATTGATGACCGTTTGCACCATTGCACGATCGTGATAAGTTTGAGAATGAGAACGAGGGAGGAGCTGAGTCTGACCGACTCAGTGACTGAGAATCATGATTCACCGCTACCGGAAACGCGAACGAACGAATGAACGAACGAACGACTCTTCTTGGCGAACTGACCGACGTGAACTAATTAATTCAAACGAATCATGAAATCCACCACTAGTGAGAAGGGGAAAGGGGAGGGGGGGGACAGTTCACCTCTGGGTCTCCGTAACGGACAAGGGGGGGACGGGGGTCCACTGTTAGCGGATTGAAATCCTTATTGCAGCCTGCAGGGTTATGTGATCAACATACGGAGGAACGCGGTCGCTGAGCTGCCCCAACATGAGACGTTAAACTCAGCTAGAACCGCCGCCCACCACGTCCACCATCATCCAAAACGTGATGTCAACAGACCAACAATAGTCTGAAAGCCTACAGAGACTATAGATAGTTAATGTGACGATCACGTTATTAAAAATAGACTTGGAGCAATGATTTACAAACTATCTTTTTGGGAGCATGCTTTTGCAAGTAGTTCACCGCCCCTCCTGCCCATATGGACGGCCCGGTACAGAGCAACACTCTAATGGAATGAGTGGCTCAAGTCAGGCACACCTCGAATTTCTTGCAATTGAGAGGGGGGGGGGGGGGGGGGCGCTCGGAGGGGGTCTCACCCGGGGTGTAATTCAATGTAGAACCGCCACTGCCTACCATCCATCTGTGTCCATTCATGTGAACAGATTCACTCACTTTAAAAAGGTTTAAGTTCATGTTTTGAATGCATAGGGGGCAGTGCTTCATTTGAGCCGGAACACGCCGGAACATGTTCCAGCACCTCCTGGGTCACTGAAAAATGAATCGCCTAAATGAAAAAAAACAATTACTGTTTGTGTGTTGAGTGTGGTTTTCTGTCTAGTTAGTCTTTATTCCCCGCTGAAGTTCCACTAAAATCTAGTGTTTGCATTTTAGGTTTGAGGTGAAAGATGGTAAAGAATGTGCACCCCTTTACCCTTTAGTTGTTTTTTTACTCTACTCTAAAACTTTACAGTTTTAATGATCAAACAGTTAAGTTCCACATCAGAGGACGTTGAAAAGATTTACCTCCAGAAAAGTAATAGTTCCCACACGTGTGTGTGTGTGTGTGTGTGTGTGTGTGTGTGTGTGTGTGTGTGTGTGTGTGTGTGTGTGTGTGTGTGTGTAGGTTGTCTGGCTGCCTGGTCACACAGGAAGGCTGTGCTTCTCTGGCCTCAGCTCTGAGCTCCAACCCCTCCCATCTGAGAGAGCTGGACCTGAGTACCAATGATCTGCAGGATTCAGGAGTGAAGCTGCTCTCTGCTGGACTGGGGAGTCCACACTGTACACTGGAAACTCTCAGGTCAGTTTTACTCAACGGTCAAACACTTACAGAGGGGGGGAGGGACAGAGGGCGGGATGACACATGTGCACGAGTACACAAGAAAAAAAAAATCATCCTTGCTGCGAAGCGGTTTTCTATTTAAGCAATAGATCACGACAGGCTGTGAAATGTTCTCATTATACCACAGTTAAGGGGCGTTGTCCGTCCCTCCGCTGCACGTCGGGACGGACAACGCCCCTTAACTGTGGTATAATGAGAACATTTCACTGACTGAAGTGATCTATTGCTTTTATAAAACGGTTACGTAAGTATGGCGAAATGAAAGTCATAGACACCCTCAATTTTGAAAAAGCGAGCTTCATAGCTCGGTTCGCCGGCAATTTAGCCTACTATCGAGTTCACTCACCGTGTGCCTATTGCTTTACAACATTTCCACCCTCTCCATCAATCAACATATTTTTAGGCTTCAGTGAACTATGCTATTGCTTTTATATATACATAAACAACAGTTCAAGTTAGGCGCGGAGTGATACTGAACTCTATAAACTGAACGGGTGTCATAGCTGTGTGTATACGCTCATTATACAACAGTTGGGAACCAATCAGATCACTTGATTTAAGCCACCCGTTTTCTATTATCTCTCATATCACTGTGGGGGGAGTTGGCATATTGGCGCCCCCTCCGGCTGCAGGCGCCCTGCTCGCTGAGAAGGTGCCGTCAGAGAAGCTGTATGAGAAGTAGTGGTGGCTCGTTCACGAACGAATCAGTTTGAACGAACGACTCTTTAAAACAAACAAACCAACCTGATTCACCGCTTTCGTTCGTCGTCGTTCGTCTCGTTCGTTCTCCGAGACTCGACTCCCAGCTCCACCCACTAGTCGCTGAGTCGCCGTTCGTTCACTGACTGTGTTTAGCGGTGAAGACTTGAGGACTGAGAAGTCACGAGAGTCAGCCGGGCAACAACATCCCGATTCCGAACATGAAGCACTCCTCAGCTAAAAGGAACTTAGTTAATGTTGTGTTGATTGATGACCGTTTGCACCATCGCACGATCGTGATTCGTTTGAGAATGAGAACGAGGGAGGAGCCGAGTCTGACCGACTCAGTGACTGAGAATCATGATTCACCGCTACCGGAAACGCGAACGAATGAACGAACGAACAAACGACTCTTCTTGGCGAACTGACCGACGCAAACTGATTCATTCAAACAAATCATGAAATCCACCAATAGTGAGAAGGGGAAAGGGGAGGGGGGGGGACAGTTCACCTCTGGGTCTCCGTAACGGACAAGGGGGGGACGGGGGTCCACTGTTAGCGGATTGAAATCCTTATTGCAGCCTGCAGGGTTATGTGATCAACATACGGAGGAACGCGGTCGCTGAGCTGCCCCAACATGAGACGTTAAACTCAGCTAGAACCGCCGCCCACCACGTCCACCATCATCCAAAACGTGATGTCAACAGACCAACAATAGTCTGAAAGCCTACAGAGACTATAGATAGTTAATGTGACGATCACGTTATTAAAAATAGACTTGGAGCAATGATTTACAAACTATCTTTTTGGGAGCATGCTTTTGCAAGTAGTTCACCGCCCCTCCTGCCCATATGGACGGCCCGGTACAGAGCAACACTCTAATGGAATGAGTGGCTCAAGTCAGGCAGACCTCGAATTTCTTGTAATTGAGAGGGGGGGGGGGGGGGGGGGGGGGCGCTCGGAGGGGGTCTCGCCCGGGGTGTAATTCAATGTAGAACCGCCACTGCCTACCATCCATCTGTGTCCATTCATGTGAACAGATTCACTCACTTTAAAAAGGTTTAAGTTAATGTTTTGAATGCATAGGGGGCAGTGCTTCATTTGAGCCGGAACACGCCGGAACATGTTCCAGCACCTCCTGGGTCACTGAAAAATGAATCGCCTAAATGAAAAAAAACAATTACTGTTGGTGTGTTGAATGTGGTTTTCTGTCTAGTTAGTCTTTATTCCCCGTTGAAGTTCCACTAAAATCTAGTGTTTGCATTTTAGGTTTGAGGTGAAAGATGGTAAAGAATGTGCACCCCTTTACCCTTTAGTTGTTTTTTACTCTACTCTAAAACTTTACAGTTTTAATGATCAAACAGTTAAGTTCCACATCAGAGGACGTTGAAAAGATTTACCTCCAGAAAAGTAATAGTTCCCACACGTGTGTGTGTGTGTGTGTGTGTGTGTGTGTGTGTGTGTGTGTGTGTGTGTGTGTGTAGGTTGTCTGGCTGCCTGGTCACACAGGAAGGCTGTGCTTCTCTGGCCTCAGCTCTGAGCTCCAACCCCTCCCATCTGAGAGAGCTGGACCTGAGTACCAATGATCTGCAGGATTCAGGAGTGAAGCTGCTCTCTGCTGGACTGGGGAGTCCACACTGTACACTGGAAACTCTCAGGTCAGTTTTACTCAACGGTCAAACACTTACAGAGGGGGGGAGGGACAGAGGGCGGGATGACACATGTGCACGAGTACACAAGAAAAAAAAAATCATCCTTGCTGCGAAGCGGTTTTCTATTTAAGCAATAGATCACGACAGGCTGTGAAATGTTCTCATTATACCACAGTTAAGGGGCGTTGTCCGTCCCTCCGCTGCACGTCGGGACAGACAACGCCCCTTAACTGTGGTATAATGAGAACATTTCACTGACTGAAGTGATCTATTGCTTTTATAAAACGGTTACGTAAGTATGGAGAAATGAAAGTCATAGACCCCCTCAATTTTGAAAAAGCGAGCTTCATAGCTCGGTTCGCCGGCAATTTAGCCTACTATCGAGTTCACTCACCGTGTGCCTATTGCTTTACAACATTTCCACCCTCTCCATCAATCAACATATTTTTAGGATTCAGTGAACTATGCTATTGCTTTTATATATAAATAAACAACAGTTCAAGTTAGGCGTGGAGTGATACTGAACTCTGTAAACTGAACGGGTGTCATAGCTGTGTGTATACGCTCATTATACAACAGTTGGGAACCAATCAGATCACTTGATTTAAGCCACCCGTTTTCTATTATCTCTCATATCACTGTGGGGGGAGTTGGCATATTGGCGCCCCCTCCGGCTGCAGGCGCCCTGCTCGCTGAGAAGGTGCCGTCAGAGAAGGTGTATGAGAAGTAGTGGTGGCTCGTTCGCAAACAAATCAGTTTGAACTAACAACTCTTTAAAACGAACCAACCAACCTGATTCGCCGCTCTCGTTCGTCGTCGTTCGTCTCGTTCGTTCTCCGAGGCTCGACTCCCAGCTCCACCCACTAGTCGCTGAGTCGCGCTGACTCGCGAGTCGCCGTTCGTTCACTGACTGTGTTTAGCGGTGAAGACTCGAGGACTGAGAAGTCACGAGAGTCAGCCGGGCAACAACATCCCGATTCCGAACATGAAGCACTCCTCAGCTAAAAGGAACGTAGTTAATGTTGTGTTGATTGATGACCGTTTGCACCATTGCACGATCGTGATTCGTTTGAGAATGAGAACGAGGGAGGAGCTGAGTCTGACCGACTCGGCTGAGAACGTGCATTCGTGATTCGTTTGAACGAGAACGAGGGAGGAGACGAGTCTGACCGACTCAGTGACTGAGAATCATGATTCACCGCTACCGGAAATGCGAACGAACGAACGAACGAACGAACGACTCTTCTTGGCGAACTGACCGACGCAAACTGATTCATTCAAACGAATCATGAAATCCACCACTAGTGAGAAGGGGAAAGGGGAGGGGGGGGGGACAGTTCACCTCTGGGTCTCCGTAACGGACAAGGGGGGGACGGGGGTCCACTGTTAGCGGATTGAAATCCTTATTGCAGCCTGCAGGGTTATGTGATCAACATACGGAGGAACGCGGTCGCTGAGCTGCCCCAACATGAGACGTTAAACTCAGCTAGAACCGCCGCCCACCACGTCCACCATCATCCAAAACGTGATGTCAACAGACCAACAATAGTCTGAAAGCCTACAGAGACTATAGATGGTTAATGTGACGATCACGTTATTAAAAATAGACTTGGAGCAATGATTTACAAACTATCTTTTTGGGAGCATGCTTTTGCAAGTAGTTCGCCGCCCCTCCTGCCCATATGGACGGCCCGGTACAGAGCAACACTCTAATGGAATGAGTGGCTCAAGTCAGGCACACCTCGAATTTCTTGCAATTGAGAGGGGGGGGGGGGGGGGGCGCTCGGAGGGGGTCTCGCCCGGGGTGTAATTCAATGTAGAACCGCCACTGCCTACCATCCATCTGTGTCCATTCATGTGAACAGATTCACTCACTTTAAAAAGGTTTAAGTTAATGTTTTGAATGCATAGGGGGCAGTGCTTCCTTTGAGCCGGAACACGCCGGAACATGTTCCAGCACCTCCTGGGTCACTGAAAAATGAATCGCCTAAATGAAAAAAAACAATTACTGTTGGTGTGTTGAGTGTGGTTTTCTGACTAGTTAGTCTTTATTCCCCGTTGAAGTTCCACTAAAATCTAGTGTTTGCATTTTAGGTTTGAGGTGAAAGATGGTAAAGAATGTGCACCCCTTTACCCTTTAGTTGTTTTTTACTCTACTCTAAAACTTTACAGTTTTAATGATCAAACAGTTAAGTTCCACATCAGAGGACGTTGAAAAGATTTACCTCCAGAAAAGTAATAGTTCCCACACGTGTGTGTGTGTGTGTGTGTGTGTGTGTGTGTGTGTGTGTGTGTGTGTGTGTGTGTGTGTGTGTGTAGGTTGTATGGCTGCCTGGTCACACAGGAAGGCTGTGCTTCTCTGGCCTCAGCTCTGAGCTCCAACCCCTCCCATCTGAGAGAGCTGGACCTGAGTACCAATGATCTGCAGGATTCAGGAGTGAAGCTGCTCTCTGCTGGACTGGGGAGTCCACACTGTACACTGGAAACTCTCAGGTCAGTTTTACTCAACGGTCAAACACTTACAGAGGGGGGGAGGGACAGAGGGCGGGATGACACATGTGCACGAGTACACAAGAAAAAAAAAATCATCCTTGCTGCGAAGCGGTTTTCTATTTAAGCAATAGATCACGACAGGCTGTGAAATGTTCTCATTATACCACAGTTAAGGGGCGTTGTCCGTCCCTCCGCTGCACGTCGGGACGGACAACGCCCCTTAACTGTGGTGTAATGAGCACATTTAACTGACTGAAGTGATCTATTGCTTTTATAAAACGGTTACGTAAGTATGGCGAAATGAAAGTCATAGACCCCCTCAATTTTGAAAAAGCGAGCTTCATAGCTCGGTTCGCCGGCAATTTAGCCTTCTATCGAGTTCACTCACCGTGTGCCTATTGCTTTACAACATTTCCACCCTCTCCATCAATCAACATATTTTTAGGATTCAGTGAACTATGCTATTGCTTTTATATATAAATAAACAACAGTTCAAGTTAGGCGTGGAGTGATACGGATCTCTGTAAACTGAATGGGCGTCATAGCTGTGTGTATACGCTCGTTATACAACAGTTGGGAACCAATCAGATCACTTGATTTAAGCCACCTGTTATCTCTCATATCACTGTGGGGGGAGTTGGCATATTGGCGCCCCCTCCGGCTGCAGGCGCCCTGCTCGCTGAGAAGGTGCCGTCAGAGAAGCTGTATGAGAAGTAGTGGTGGCTCGTTCACGAACAAATCAGTTTGAACGAACAACTCTTTAAAACGAACAAACCAACCTGATTCGCCGCTCTCGTTCGTCGTCGTTCGTCTCGTTCGTTCTCCGAGACTCGACTCCCAGCTCCGCCCACTAGTCGCTGAGTCGCGCTGACTCGCCAGTCGCCGTTCGTTCACTGACTGTGTTTAGCGGTGAAGACTCGAGGACTGAGAAGTCACAAGAGTCAGCCGGGCAACAACATCCCGATTCCGAACATGAAGCACTCCTCAGCTAAAAGGAACTTAGTTAATGTTGTGTTGATTGATGACCGTTTGCACCATTGCACGGTCGTGATTCGTTTGAACGAGAATGAGGGAGGAGCCAAGTCTGACCGACTCAGTGACTGAGAATCATGATTCACCGCTACCGGAAACGCGAACGAACGACCGAACGACTCTTCTTGGCGAACTGACCGACGTGAACTGATTCATTCAAACAAATCATGAAATCCACCACTAGTGAGAAGGGGAAAGGGGAGGGGGGGGGACAGTTCACCTCTGGGTCTCCGTAACGGACATGGGGGGGGGGACGGGGGTCCACTGTTAGGGGATTGAAATCCTTATTGCAGCCTGCAGGGTTATGTGATCAACATACGGAGGAACGCGGTCGCTGAGCTGCCCCAACATGAGACGTTAAACTCAGCTAGAACCGCCGCCCACCACGTCCACCATCATCCAAAACGTGATGTCAACAGACCAACAATAGTCTGAAAGCCTACAGAGACTATAGATA
>NW_028178869.1:0-4175 GCF_964030765.1 Micromesistius poutassou | reverse complement strand
CGATGGCCGAGATGACCCTGCCACAACCGACGGGACGGAACGGTTAGCGCTAGGTAAGCGTTTGGGGCTGAAATGAACGACCAAACGGGATCGGGAGGGTTAGCGATAGGTCAGCGTTTAGCGCTGAAACCCACAACCAACGGGATGGGAGGGGGAGAGTCAGCAAAGCGCCGTTGTGCCGGTCAAGATGGCTGAGACGACCCTGCCACTGCCGCGGAATGCCACAGCCAACGGAAAATGAACAAATAACAGGATGGGAAGCTTAGCGTTAGGTTAGTGATATTTCTGAAATTAACAGCCAAAAGAATGGGAAGGTTAGCGATAGCGCTTCAATCAACAGCCAACAGGATGGGAAGGTTATCGATAGCTCTGAAATGAACATCCAACAGGATGGGAAGGTTAGTGATAGCTCTGAAATTAACATCCAACAAGATGGGAAGGTTAGTGATAGCTCTGAAATTAACAACCAACAGGATGGGAAGGTTAGCAGCAGATGACAAGTTGACAGGGAATTAATTTATTCAAATCGTTAGTATTCAGGAATCGTTCAAGTTGTTCCTCATGTAATACAGCTTCAAAGCACACAAATATTTGGTTGCTTTCCTCTGATGAATAAAATGCAATCAATGAATGATGTTGTTTTTCTCGGCTGCTTGTTAGCCAAATCAAAAGAAGCCGAGTCAAACCCGAGCACCGTCAACTCAAACAGAGCTTCGAAAAACAAAAACAAAAATACGAACGGAAAAAAACCCATCCGTCCCCACCCTTTCCTCCCTCACCTGAAGACCATGCTGAAGTGAAGTCCTTCATGCTTCACCAGGTAGCCCCCGAACCTATAGGAGGCCGAGTTGGCCAGGAAGACCACGCACTGGGCGAAGCCGTAGCAGGCGCCGTACACGTGGGCCTTCTGTATGGCGGCGTGGTACGGGCCGTCCAGCTGAGCGTTGTACATCTCCACGAAGGTTCTCTCCTTCCCCAGGCCGGCGATGGTCCTGATGTTGTTCAGGGCCTCCCCCGAGATCTACAGAAGCAGGCGGAGGAGGAAGAGCCAGGCTCCGTGGTCAAGCGGTCCGGTCGGCGGAATGGCTTTTAGTTTGCCGCGGTGGTCTCCATATTGAAATGGAACGATAAATGCTGAGGTGAGACGTTGTTGATGTTGACGTTTCAATGAGGGTTTCATGTCCTCAAAGACAGAAAAGTATACCTTTTTTGTCTTATTATTATTATTTTTACTATTATTAATAGTATTGTTATTATTGTCAGGATTGTTTTTGTTGTTGTTTATTATTCGTTTTTTTTTCTGTGTATATACTGAGTGTGTGTTGTGTATGCGCATGCATGTAGGCCTATGAATGCAGAACATGCATGTGTGGATGCATGTGTTCATGTTGGTGGAGGGAAGGGATGTACGGACATTCTGTGTACAGTTTGTTGATTGTTGTATACCCATCCCAAATAAAAAGATGATACAAAAAATAAAAAGACAGCCGTAGAAGTTAATGTTGACAAGGGTGTACGCGGTGTACCCACGGCTCCAAACAAAAAACAGCCCGGAACTCGACGCAACGGTAGCGTGCGGTTGGCATCATCGTAGAGTCGCGTTGCGCCGGCGAAAGAGGAGCTCTCGTGACAAACCCCCACCGGTCAAACTCATCGTACCGCTTCCCACTCGGTCACCGATCTATGGTGACTCTTTGCCGACAAAGAGGAGTTTCTCAAAGAGGTCTTACCCGGCCGGCCGCCTCCATGGCCGCCTTGTCCTGCTTGGCGAAGCCGGTGAGCATCTTGGCCTGGAAGCCTCCGGAGAGGGCGATGAAGGGCAGGAAACAGAGGATGACCATGGTGAGCTTCCAGCTGAAGTAGAAGGAGATGATGAGGGACACGCCGATGTTGGTCAGCGAGTTGACGATCATGCCGATCTGGGAGCCCGTGGCCTGGAGAGCAGAGGGTGAGCAGAGGGGTGCTTTTTATTATCAGATAAAATAAAAATATATATAAAAAAACCCTGCTAAAGGTTACAAAAGGGGATTTCACAGTCGACGGCGATGTCGATCAAAAAACAAGCGCCTTCGACTGTCGGCTGCCAATCGAAGAAGCTGCCTTAGCTTCGGTCGATGAGACTGGCATATTTGATCCTGTTGGACAAAACACTATAGGTGTCTGCTCCTTGAGAAGCTCAACACAACATACAGCTCACACAATTCGTACGGGCTTAAAAGAGAGACAGAGTGACACTCTGCACAGGACCGCAGGGTGGAATCGATAGTGGAGAGATTCCACGGTGAGTGCACCAGCTATTTCGCCTTCAGAATGTATTGGTTATTTCAAAGTGCATAGAATTTTATGGGTGTTGGGGTGGGGCGGGTCAAAGTTTTTAAAAGAAACCCCCAGAGGTGGGTGGGTTACACACCAACGCCCCTGCTTTAGTGCGTCGAGTCACACTGGGGGGGTTTGAAAGGCAAAGTCCCCTGCCTTCTGGCTGACTCCTGGTAGACACTTTTCTTTAATTTACTTACAGGGCTATATTACTGTACAGCCTTTGCAATCCCCAATCCCTACCATCAGATTTGGGGTGGCGGATATATCCAGAAGTGTTACCTTTTACCTAAAAATGCTAGAAACTCATCCCATAGAATGCGTTTAACCTATACAGGGCAAATTCAGTGCATACATCTTGTCCTACATTTTTTTAATCTTTGTGCATTTAAGTCTAGATTTGGGGCAGCAGTAGCTCAGGTGGTAGAGCAGGTTGGTAACTGCAAGGTTGCTGGTTCGATTCCCGGCTCCTACTGGCTAAGTGTCGAGATGTCCCTGAGCAAGGCACTTCACCCTAACTGCTCCTGACGGAAGGCTGTCGCCTTGCATGGTTGACTCCGCCGTCAGTGTGTGAACGTGTGCATGAATTGGTGAATGTCAGGCAATATTGTAAAGCGCTTTGAATAAATGCAGTCCATTTTACACTTTTTTACCATTTGGACCAAGATACATACAGCCCTCTACACCCCCTTGCAAGTACAAGTGGGTCTGGGCCTCCTGCCCCAACTCCTACATGGAGTTGGACAGTGCAATGCCTCAGCTATACAAACTGTTCTCATTAGTGGCAACAATTGGATCTACATCTGCAGGTGTAGAAAGGAGCTTCTCCTGTTTAAAGCGGCTCAAGTCCTACACCCGTAACACAATGGGCCATGGCCGTTTAAGCAGCCTAGCTCTGCTGGCCATTGAGAGGACACTGGAAAAGACAGCTAATTGGTATCACAGGGTCACAGAGCATTTCCTTGAAAAGGAACAGAGAGCAGAATTGACATATACATAAATTGACAATTTATATGATGCAGGCCGAAAATGAGCTTCCCCTCTTCGAAAGACCAGCAGCAGCCGCCACTGACATACAGACATTCTGTGTACAGTCTTCTCTGTCCCCAGGAACAGCACTCACCCCCTGGACCTGCGAGGCGTCGGTGGCCAGGCGTGTGGTCAGAGCGCCGGGGCTGTTGCGGTGGTCGTCGAACCAGCCGATCTCCTGGCCCAGCATGGCCCTGAATCCCAGCCGCCGCAGACGCCTGGTCAGCAGCTCGCCGGACTTGGAGAAGGCGTAGCCCTGAGAGAGAGAGAGAGAGAGAGAGAGAGAGAGAGAGAGAGAGAGAGAGAGAGAGAGAGAGAGAGAGAGAGAGAGAGAGAGAGTGGGGGGGAGAGAGAGAGAGAGAGAGTGGGGGGGAGAGAGAGAGAGAGAGAGTGGGGGGGGAGAGAGAGAGAGAGAGAGAGAGAGAGAGAGAGAGAGAGAGAGAGAGAGAGAAAGAGAGAGAGAGAGAAAGAGAGTGGGGGAAAGCGAGAAAGAGTGGGGGAAAGAGAGAGAGAGAGTAGGGCAGAGATAGAGCGAGAAAGTATGAGAGAGAGAGAGAAAGAGAGGGGAAAGAGAGAGAGGGGAAAAAAGAGAGAGAGTTGGGATAGATAGAGAGAGAGAGAGAGAGAGAGAGAGCGAGAGAGACGGAGATAGAGAGAGAGAGAGACAAGACCGGGAAGATGTTGTTTCTCTATTTATATGATATATGATATATATTTAGATGATATTCCGATATGATATTACATCTTACTTACTACATCTTACTACATCTTAATGATGAATTTATATGATGTATACATACACACATACATATATATTAGGGGTGTGCATC
>NW_028178870.1:0-13092 GCF_964030765.1 Micromesistius poutassou | reverse complement strand
GTCTCTATAGCAGTTCTAGACCATCGGTATGAATGAAATGAGTACAAAGTTCTAGTTAGGACTAGGCTAGCTGAGATGCTCAGGGCCTCATTACCCTCTACCGACTGCGGTAACGAGAATGTAACTCAGATTTCTAACGCTAAAGATTTATGCAAGCTAACAATGCGAGGCTTAATCTTTGTGCACTTAGCGTACATTCCTCCTCGTGCTTGGCATCGCGTCGCGTGACGTGTAATCAGGGCCTCAGGACGCTCACGTCCATCGGTACAACCGGATACAACCTCTTCCTGATAACACTGTAGCATGTGGGAAGCTACGCTAGGCTACGTTAAGCTAACCCCCGCCACTGTGTAGCATGGTTAGCTTAACGCTACGATTGTCACTTGTCGTTCGAACACGTCTCCGTGGTAACGGCTGCTGTGGTCATAATCAGCAGCAGCAGGGGTGCGGGGGGGAGGGATTATGGTCTGTATTACAGTGTGGGCCTCTGTCCTAATCAGTTATAATCTGCTTTCTGCAGCCATTAGCATCGCGCTCACATGGACCGCCGCTGACAGGCTGGATTTATGTCACCGTCAACGACGTGTAAACATGGCCGTCGCGTGTCCGCCATGTTGGGGAGGGCAGGGCCGGCCTGCCCTCCCCAACATGGCGGACACGTTGAGGCCTGTCATCAGATTCCAGTGGACAGGGGAGCTGTGGTTCTACTGGATATAAAGGACACTAACACGTTAACATTTCTCAACCGATTTCAATGAGTCGTTTTATATATTTGTATTAAATCATATTATATACATTTTATATAAAATAGATATTTCTTATGTGCTTTACTGTCCTCCCATAGATCGTATATCCTTAAATAGAAAAAACACATTGAGGTCATTTAACAAAGGTAAACTTAGAGTTCTATAGATCTAGAAAGACAGGCAAGGGAAGGTCAGAAGGTCAGAACTCTCTCAGAGAGAGAGAGAGAGACAGAGAGAAATCGATCATCAATTATTGATTACATCAATTACTAGAAAATCTTTAACAAAATATTGTAAGAAAGACGATCTCTACATTGAAGTGTTTGTACTGTTACTGTCTGTAGTTGACTTCCCTCCCCAAGGAGTTTCTTCAGATAAACGTCCCAGTAAACGTCCCAGTAACATATTGACCCAGCAGCTGGGACACAAGGCAGGGTGTGTCGTCTCCTCACAACATGGAAACCAGTTTGTGTTGGTGCGATGCCACTGGAGCACAATAGACCATTATACGGTCCTCTCTCCCATTCTGGAGACTGACTCACTCCACGTTATAGAGTGAGACACTCGGGAATTAATACACACACACACTGTTGTTCAGTCTTTAATTGTTTTGTGTCTGCTCTCTCGTTCTATCACTCATCCCTTTCTACTCGGATTCCTTCCTTCCTTTTTTGTCTCCCTCTCATCCCTCGCTTTCTTACTCTTCTCCATTAAACTCCCCTCCTCCCTCCTCTCCATTAAAGTCTCTTCCTCCATCCTCCCTCCCTCCCTCCCCTTCCCTCTCTCATCCATCCTCCCTCCCTCCTTCCTCCTCCCTCCCTCCATACTCCCTTCCTCCACCCTCCCTCTCTCCTCTTACCTCCCTCCTCCCTCTCCGATGAGCCTGATGCTGGTCTCCAGTAAAAGCACCATTCTCCTCATCTATGCTATTTTCATCCTAAGTTTTGAGTCTATTTATATTCATCTTAAACAGATACAATGGGAACCGAAACGCAACAATGGTAATGTTTCATTAAATATAATAAGATCTCCACAGTGACACTTCCTTCATATCCCTTCATTGTTGTTATTGGTGTGTTCTGCATACTGAGCAGGAACACACACACAGGGACACACACAGGGACACACACACACACACACACACACACAGCGGGACACAAACACACACACATAGGGGGACACACACACACAGTGTCTAGCAGCATCTCGAGGAGTCTCTTGAAGACCCGAGGACAATGTTGCTCTTCAGACATGGCTGCTCCGACCCAGCTGTGGCGCGGACACACACACACACACACACACACACACACACACACACACACACACACACACACACACACACACACACACACACACACACGACACAATCCATGCTCATGGAGCGTGGTGCCACTAAATGCTCGCTGAAAGAGTTTACAGTAGTGGCTTAAACAGGGACAACTGGCGCTGTAACCTTCAACAGAAACAGGATTTAGCCACAATCTGAGTGTTTGGAAACTTTCCATCTGAATACGTGGGATTGGGTTGGATTAACGAGGCTCAACAGAGCTCAGTCGGATGGGGCTGAAAGGTGATTTCTGTGAACTTTGTCACGAACAGCAGAGGCAAAACCTCTCGATCGAAGCTGATTATGCAATCAGCACAATGTTCCTGCATATTTTCTGTGTTTAAATCCTCCAAAGGAATACATTCATGTGCATGCATTTAGTGGACCCCTTTTATCCAGTGCTCAGTGTGTTTGAGACCCCAGTGGGATTCAAACCCCTAACCCTGGCAGTGTCAATGCCTTGCTCTACCAGCTTGAAAAGACCTCCACCGTTCACCCCTGCGGTTGCTTAGGGACCCACAGGAAGTCCCTTCTGTTCCTACTTCCTGTAGGAGCCACCACCGGGTACATCCCCTTCAGTCTGTGATCAGGGGGAGGGTCAGTGGAGCGGTCAGATGTTCACTGAGAGGTTCTCCATCGGCTGCGATCCGCCTGCGGCTCTGCCTGTTGAGGTCTTCAACTCATTCACTGGGAGTGTCTTTATCAGCGTCTGCTGAATGTGTGTCAGGGAGCACAGGGCTGTCCTGGGATCAGCTTCTCAGCCCCAGTGCCCGCCTGTCAGCTGGTTGGCATGGCGACGGGGGTACTACAAGCTCGTAGTATTCTGAACATCCCAGTGGACAGGAACCTAGCGTGCTGCTTTACACACTGTGTGCGTGCTGTCATGAAACATTTGTGTTTATTATTTATGGAATATACTTATACAGAGTACAGCCTCTCTCCTGCCTTCTCTACGTATCTCTCCGAGGGGGGTGTGTGTGTGTGTGTGTGTGTGTGTGTGTGTGTCACACACACACACACACACACACACAGAGTGTAGGAATGGGTGTAGTGTTGAGCCCCACCCCCCCCCCGTCCTCTCTGGACAGCCTGGGGATCACCCTTTCATTTAGAGTCACCCTCTCTGTCCCTCTCTCTCTCTGCCTGACTGTCCCTCACTTTCTCCGTCTCTTTTGCACACACACACACGCACGCACGTACGCACGCACGCACGCACGCACGCACGCACGCACGCACGCACGCACGCACGCACGCACGCACGCACGCACGCACGCACGCACGCACGCACACACACATACAAATACATGCATATACACACACACAGGCATGCACACACACCTCCCCCTCGCTGACCGCTGTCTAATCCCCTCTCCTCCATATTAAAACATATTTTCATCACCAATTACTTCCTGGAATTACCAAGCCCCTCCTACTGGCTCTGGTCTGCCACAGCCAATCAGCAGCTGGCTCCTCTGGCTGCTGCTGGCGCAGTCTGACGGGTGAGTCATAAAGACCAGGGGGGGGTGGTGACGACCAGAACAGACACAAACCCGACCGTTGATGGCCCAAAGGTTCTATATATAGCACCCCCCCCATGAGCGGGCGCGTACCGCTCATGGGGGGGGTGCTATATACCTCACTCCATCTCACTCACCAGGTGGAGTAGAGACAGACAGGTGGATTGCTCTCGCCACAAGTGCATTTGTTCATAGAGGTGTGTGTGTGTGTGTGTGTGTGTGTGTGTGTGTGTGTGTGTGTGTGTGTGTGTGTGTGTGTGTGTGTGTGTGTGTGTGTGTGTGTGTGTGTGTGTGTGTGTGTGTGTGTGTGTGTGTGTGTGTGTGTGCGTATGTACATCTAGTTGTTCTATATCTTCACCTTCTGCCTCGACTTATTCTCCTTCTCACTTCACTCCAGGACCAAAGTCTTCCTCTGCGTGGAAGCGGCCTTTTATTGACTCTGCCAGAGCTCAGAGTTAAATGAGATGCAAAACTAAGAACAGGTAAATCGTTTGTATACAATACAAATCATACGTAAAATAGAGTGTTAAAGTACCCGGACTAAGGCGGTAATATTACAGAGACGATACAGCATTTGTAATTAGGGCTGCCTCCTGTATTAAAAGTTGTATTAATTATAGGTAAAGCCCTATGGTTTCCCTCTCTCCCGCCCTCCTCCTCCCCCATTCCCTCCCCCTCTTCCTCCCCGTCCACCGTCCTTCTCTCCTATTTCCATCCTTCCTCCTCTTCCTGTCTTTCACAACACACTCCCTTTATTCTTCCTGTTTCTCATTCAGTTCTCTTAGAGTTCTCTTACTGTCCCGCTCTCTCTCTCACGCTCTCTATCTGTCTCACTCTCTAGCTCTCTTACTGTCTCTGTCTCTCATTCCTTCTCCCCTCTCATTATATCTGTACCACTCTCTCTTGTCGCTTTTCCACCGACAGTATCAGCTCGACTCGACTGAACTCGCCTCGACTCGGTTTGGTTCCAGGCACGTTGCGTTTCCATCTAAAAAAGTACCTCTTCAATGTGGGCGAGTCGTAGAAAAAACCTCTCCACCATGGGCGGGTCGTCATTAGGTTTTAATCACGGGAGACGCGATTCCCGGGAAATCTGAATCTGATCAAGACTATTTCCTGATTCCCGGGAAAGGTTATGATGGGAAATAAAATAAAAATAAAAAGCGCAATGACTGCGCGTCTATTGTTGTCATACCGTAACGTTGATGGAGGCGAAACTCGAGCCCTGGGAAAGGAACGACACTAAAACAAAACAGTGAAACTCTGATCCTCGGGAGCGGTCCGTGGACTCCAGCCACGCCGGACACACACAACCACGCACAGCCTAACTCTAGCCCGGGAAAGGAGCGACACACATGGCGAAACACTGATCAGTGTCCCCTCGGGAGCGGTTCGTGGACTCCAACCACGCCGGACACAACTTAACTTTGAGTGATTATTCCCATTTACAGCTGCTGGCCAATCAGTTGCCAGCAGCCTGTTTACGTCACACAAAAGTACCTACTCTGCTCGCTTGGAACCTCGACGGAGGTAGTACTAAAAAAAGTACCCAGTAGTAGGTACCGGGTACTTTTTTTGCCAATGGAAACGCAAAAAAGGCAGGTCGAGTCGAGCTGGTACTGTCGGTGGAAAAGCGGCATCTGTCTCTGTTTCTCAGTCTCACCCTCTGTCTCTATCACCCTAGTGTCTCACTGTCCTCACTGTTACATTACAATGGCTTGTCTCTCTCTGTTTCTCTCTGTCTCTCTCTGTCACTCCCTGTCTCTCTGTTTCTCCATGTCTGGTTGAACTCAGGGACATGACTCAGAGTCTGAGTCTCAGACTCTGAGGTCCTCTGTATTCCCCAGACATGACAGAGTCCTGAACCAGACAGACCTCTTCAGACCGGACCAAACCATGTCCTCTTCAGACCGGACCAAACCATGTCCTCTTCAGACCGGACCAAACCATGTCCTCTTCAGACCAGACCAAACCATGTCCTCTTCAGACCAGACCAAACCATGTCCTCTTCAGACCGGACCAAACCATGTCCTCTTCAGACCGGACCAAACCATGTCCTCTTCAGACCGGACCAAACCATGTCCTCTTCAGACCGGACCAAACCATGTCCTCTTCGGACTGGACCAAACCATGTCCTCTTCAGACAGGACCAAACCATGTCCTCTTCAGACCGGACAAAACCATGTCCTCTTCAGACCGGACCAAACCATGTCTTCTTCAGACCGTACCAAACCATGTCCTCTTCAGACCGGACCAAACCATGTCCTCTTCAGACCGGACCAGACCATGTCCTCTTCAGACCGGACCAAACCATGTCCTCTTCAGACCGAACCAAACCGTGTCATGGTAGTGTAGGATGTCAGCTGGTTGGGTGGTCCATGCCTCTGTGGGGGAGCAGGTGGGGGGGGGTGTGAGAGACTTCATCTATGACTTCCTTCACACAGCTTCTGGCTTCTGTTTGATGGCAGTCGAGCAGACCTTTCTCTACGTGCTACCTAGCTGTTCATTCATGTCATCACATGGGAATCATTTATGCAAAACAAAATGAAGACTTCTGATTGCACAATCTCAGTGATCAAACGTACACTCAGACACACACAAACATAAACAGAAGTAGCACACACGCATGCATGTGATGCGAGTGTGTCACAACATTCTGGAAGTGAACTTTTTTACTTGTTCAACACCCACGTGAGCGTGCGTTCGCGTGTGCGTGTGCGTGTGTGTGTGTGTGTGTGTGTGTGTGTGTGTGTGAGCATCAGTGTGTGTGTGTGTGCTGCATATGGGTGAGCGCGCTCGCTCTCTCACTTCCTGGCATTGGACAGAAAAGGAAGTAAGGGGCTGGGCTCCTCCCCTCGGCTCTCTCTTCCTCTCCTCCACCTCCTTCTGTCTCTCCGGCTCAACGCTTGACTCCTGGTCGGGACATCCTGGGTCAGAGCTCTGAAGCGGTCCGGTGTGTGTGTGAGCGTGTCAGTGTGTGTAAGGTTTGTGAGTGAGAGTGTGTGTGTGGGGTCGTGTGGGTTAGGGAGCGCTCGGTGTAGGGCCGGCCATGGCCAGTGAGGAGGTGCTAGAGGGGAGGTGCGCGGCGCCGCTGGACTCCTTCGTGGTTCCTGCGGAGGACACCAGCGAGGCGGAGCCGGACCCCTCGGTAGGAACCCCCCCCCCCCCCCCCCCGCGGTGGGGCCGTCAGGACCCCCGCCACTCACACGGCCTTCTGCGCTTTTGTTCTATCGTCGCTACTGCTGTTAATCTGTTCTCTCGCTCTCGCTCTCTCTCTCTCTCTGCCTCTTTTACTTCCTGTTACAGACAGTTGGTTTCTTCACATTGACTTTCGTCTCACCGACCATTACTGAACACTGCTGTATGTTCTACACACACACACACACACACACACACACACACACACACACACACACACACACACACACACACACACACACACACACACACACACACACACACACACGACCACCCCAGTATCCTCTATTGTTGTCTAACAGCAGGGATTGCGTGGCATTGTGTGCGTGCTATTGTGTTGTACTGTATTGTATAGGAGTGCGTCATAGCAGACAAGCGCCCGGTGTGTGTCTGAATGCCCAGGGCGACCTCTGACCCGATGATGTAACCGCCACCACCACTGTCCCTCACAAATCTGCTCCATCAGCTGAATAGGAGCGCTCTATCAAATGTCACATCATGCTTCTCTCTCTCTCTCTCTCTCTCTCTCTCTCTCTCTCTCTCTCTCTCTCTCTCTCTCTCTCTCTCTCTCTCTCTCTGAAACCCAATACATATATAGAGCTCTCTCTCTTTCGTATCAATATCTTGCTTTTTGGTTCTTTAATAAAACAAAGAATCTATGTGTAATTTGCTTCATATTCTGCATAATTAATAAATAATGGGGAGTGGTCGATCTTCTCTCTGGTTCCTAAAATAACTTGAAAGTAAAAAGTAAAGGTCAGCAGCAGCCAACCTTCCTCCAACACTGTGTGTGTGTGTGTGTGTGTGTGTGTGTGTGTGTGTCTCAACCTGTGTGTGTTTATGCTCACTGCATGCTAACTACCCTGACACAGAGCTAACTGTGTGCTAACAGCAGGCTAACTACCCTGACACAGAGCTAACTGTGTGCTAACAGCAGGCTAACTACCCTGACACAGAGCTAACTGTGTGCTAACAGCAGGCTCACTAAGCTCAGTGTGGATGTGTGTGTGTGTTGTGTGAGCTTACCTGCTCATTAATTCTGCTCATAAACACAAACAACATCAGCCTGCTCCGTCCAGCTGACCTTGTTATGCTGTTCAGTGAAATGGACGCCATTTTCAGCCTGTTGTGACTGTTGTGTTATGTTGTCTCCTGCAGTAGTGCACAGCATTCCACATATACAGCAGTTATGTCTGGTTACTGTATGTCTGGTTCTGGTATGTTCTGTTTCTGTATGTTCCGTTCCTGTATGTCTCGTTCTATATGTGTGGTTCCTGTATGTGTGGTTCTATATGTCTGGTTCCTGTATTCCTGGTTCCTTGCTTGGGGATGTTTTGGTCCTATAGCTACAAGCTTAATGTTTCGACTGTGCTGACTGACTGATTGGATGGATTGTCGGCTGCTTGGCCGACTGGGAGGCTGACTGCCTGGCTGCTGCTTCATTGTTTTCCGCTATCAATGGCCTTGTCTGTCTGGACATGTGTGCGGGTCTGTGTAGTGTAGTGTGTGTAGTGTAGTGTGTGTAGTATGACGTGTGTAGTATGATCCATCGAGTTGGACTGGGATGTTTGATGACTCCATTTGTGCTGCCTGAGGCTGCAGGGCCTCAGTGCGCCTCCAAACATACAAGTTAAACCTGTATGTTATGTATATATGATGCATCAGGCATCATTTATACTAATTGCGGACCTCCCAAGACCCCCCTGGTCCTCTCCTGGTCCCGACTTACTGTGCTGTTTCCCCCCACCCCAGAGCGACCCGGCCGGGCTGTCCGTGCTGCAGCAGCTCGGCCTGGACCAGAATTCTGACTTCTCGGACTCGGGCGTACAGCAGCGTCTGGACGAGCACCGCGAGCAGATCCGCCGCGACATCCGCAAGGAGCTGAAGATCAAGGAGGGCGTTGAGAACCTGCGGCGGGCCACCACGGACAAGAGGAATGTGCAACAGGTGGCCTCACAGCTCCGCAGCTCCAACGCGCAGCTGGACGCACTGCACGCCCAGCTGCAGGAGCTGGACGCACACATCGTGGTCAGGGGCCACCACCACGACCACGGTGAGGGCGCCGTGGCAACGGGGTGGGGGATGAGGGATGTGGGGAAGGGAGGGGTGGTGGGATGGATGATGGGAGGGTTGGGGGGTCTGGGGGATCTGAGATGGAGGGATGTGGGGGGTGAGGGTGATGTTAATGCTGACTGGCATCTCCAGATCCACTTGTGTGAGCCCATGGGTGTCACCACACCACTGTCTCAGTGTTGTGTGGCAGTGGCTCAGGAGGTAGAGCGGGATGAGCGCTTACCGCAAGGTTGCTAGTTCGATCCCCGGCTCCTCCTGGCTCAGTCTTGACGTGTCACTGAGCAAGAGGCCTCACACTGACTGCACCCGACGAGCGGGCTGTCACCTTGCATGGCTGACACCGCCGTCGCTGTGTGAATGTGTGAATGAATTGGTGAATGTGAGGCAGTATTGTAAAGCGCTTTGAGTGGCGACTGGTTAGAAAAGCGCTGTGTAAATGCAGTCCGTTTACCATTTGACACCCTCCTCACCCTCAGGGTGCTGCGCTCAGGGCCTGAGTGTGGTTAAGGATCAGGGTCCTTCTTTACTTTTAAAGTCATCTGACCCAGCACCTGTCCTCTCCCTGGTCCTCAGACGGGCCGGGTAGCTCGGGGTCGGCCCCGCGGCGGACGGCCGGTCAGAGTCGCATCGTGGCGTTGGAGCGGCAGCTCAACATCGAGCTGAAGGTCAAACAGGGGGCGGAGAACATGATCCCCATCTACGCCAACGGAGCCACCAAGGTACCACTCACGCACACACGCACGCATGCACACACACGATCCCCATCTACGCCAACGGCGCCACCAAGGTACCACTCACGCACACATGTACACATGCACACACACGATCCCCATCGAGGCCAATGGAGCAACCAAGGTAGTGCCCAGACACGCTGATGGGGTTCATACGGTGGACGGAAAACACACACACACACACACACACACACACACACACACACACACACACACACACACACACACACACACACACACACACACACACACACACACACACACACACACCGTATCTACGGTGTAGTGTTCAGTGACAGTATCAGTAGCCTGGTGTCTATGGGTTCCTGCAGGACAAGAAGATGCTGCAGGCCGCCCAGCAGATGCTGCAGGACAGTAAGACCAAGATCGACATCATCCGCATGCAGATCCGCAAGAGCATGCAGGCCAGCGAGCAGTCGGAGGAGAACCACGGTAACGGTATGAGATTGTACATTATTTTATTATTTGCTATTTGGAACCGCTGCGGCCCCAACATATTTGCGGAGGTAATGAAGCCCTAACTCCCCCAGAGGATAATCTGAAAATCTGGGATTTGCTGCCGATTGGGAACAGGGTCATCTGGCACAAACTGGTAGTGTTCACCCAGTGGACCATGTGACTTCGGGCAGGTAGACCAGGTGATCACCTGATCATGTGACCCGTGATCCCCTGACCATGTGACCCGTGATCCCCTGACCATGTGACCCGTGATCCCCTGACCATGTGACCCGTGATCCCCTGACCATGTGACCCGTGATCACCTGACCATGTGACCTGTGATCACCTGACCATATGACCTGTGATCACCTGACCTATGATCCCCTGACCATGTGACCTGTGATCACCTGACCTGTGACCTGTGACCGATAATCTGTAATCACCAGGTAAGCCGGACCTGTGCGGGGTGGAGCTGCGGGTGGAGGAGTTGTGGCACCACTACCGGGTGGAGCATGCCATGGCGGAGGGCGCAAAGAATATGCTCCGCCTCCTGGGCGCGGCCAAGGTCCAGGACAAGAAGGCCCTCGCTGAGGTAGAGGACGTCACATGACCCGTAGACAGACACACACACACACACACACACACACACACACACACACACACACACACACACACACACACACACACACACACACACACACACACACACACACATATTAAGTAAATTTCAATCAGACAATTTGACCGAAGAGATCATTTTGAAAAAAAAAAACCTGCTTAGCGGAGAAAGTTGCCATCACCACCGATGCTTGGACTACGGAGTCATACATGACCGTGGCCGTTCACTTTTTCACTAACTGGGTTGTGCAGAGTGCGATCCTGTAGACCCGCTCAATGCCAGAGAGGCACAGCAGAATACATGGCTAACGTCCTGCAATTCCGTTGCAAAGATTAATATCCTAATTTAAAAAATCAGCCGACGCCAACACATTTTGCCTATTGTAAATTGACATGATTGTAAATGTTCACAACTGTGCTCTATGCTCTGTGATATTTTGTTTATCAGCATCAAATGCATTATTGGTGTGCTTCTGAGTGCAACCTTTGCAATATGACGGGCAGGCCGCTGTCTTAAAGGAAAGCGTAGACCGTTTGAGCTCCGCAACTGCTGGAGCCGCGGGGTCGTTAACATCCCTAATTTCCACCCTCTCCATCAATCAACATATTTTTAGGCTTCAGTAAACTATGCTATTGCTTTTCTAAATAAATAAACAGTTAAAGTTAGGTGCGGCGTGATACGGGACTCTCCAAACTAATTGGACGTCATAGCAGTTATGTATATGCCCATTATACAACAGTTAGGAACCAATCAGATTGCTTGATTTAAACCACCCGTTTTATAATAATACATATTAGAATATATTCGAATATTAATAAACAAACGAACTTCAAATATGATTTTTGGGCAAAAGTCAAAGCCCTAATACACATACACACACAACCAGTACAGATACACATACACACACAACCAGTACACACACACACACGCACACACACACACACAACCAGTACAGACACACACGCATCACCAGTACAGATTGATCCCTGGTCACTATGACAACAGATGCTTTCATACCAGGCAGAAAGACGCATGTCGTGAATGAACAGGTAGGGCTTTCTCCTCTATTCACGTTCAACTCCTGGTCAAATGATCTGGAGGTACGCAGGTACTCACAGGAAACAGGAAACATGACAAAGGCCGCTGACTCGACCCTCACGTCGGCATCTGTCGACGTGACGTTCCTGGAAGTGGTCGTGTGAGGGCGGTCTGGTGGTCGTTACGACAGATTTACTCATGCCAGCTAGGACTGTAACTGGTCTGTTGCCCCGCCCCCTCGCCGCTCCCCCCCCCTCCCACCCCACCCCCCCCCCCCCCACTCACAGGCCCAGTGCGGTCTGAGCGGCTCCACCCAGCGCCTGGACCTCCTGCGCTCCGCCCTGGAGCAGCGGCTGTCCGGGCTGCCCAGGACCACCCCAAGGCCTGCCTCATCAAGGAGCAGCTGCTGCTCTCCTCCTCCCCCGCCTTCAGCTGTCGCCAACGGCGCCCCCTACGTCCACAACCAGTACAGCACCCTCAGCAAGCCCTCGCCCCTCACCGGTACATCCGGCACCACTCGCCTCTCTCTCTCTCTCTCTCTCTCTCTCTCTCTCTCTCTCTCTCTCTCTCTCTCTCTCTCTCTCTCTTCTCTCTCTCTCTCTCTCTCTCTCCCTCTCTCTCTCTCTCTCTCTCTCTCTCTCTCTCTCCTCTCTCTCTCTCTCTCGATCTTTAACTCTCTATTCTCTGTCTGTAACTCTCTTTAAATCTGTCCTACTAAATCTTTAAATCTCCCTCTACTCTGTCTCCACCCGTCCCCTACCCTGTCTCCGCCCTCGCCCCCCCAGGTACGCTGCAGGTGCGTCTGCTGGGCTGCGTGGGTCTGCTGGAGGTGGTCCCGGGGCGGAGCCGCACCACGCCCGTCGTGCTGCCCTCCTATTCGCTGGGAGACGGCCGCGCCTCCTTCAAGCTGAGCGGCCTCTACAGCCGCAGCGGCAGCAGCAGTAGCCTCAAGTCCCCCGGCAAGACCGACGAGCTCTCCAGTGAGTGGGCACGGGGGTGTGCACGAGGGAGTGCACAGGAGAGTGTGAGAGAGAGTGCATGAGGGCGTGCACAAGGGTGTGTTAGAGTCTGTGCGTGACAGTTTGTGCGTGACAGTTTGTGCGATTAAAGTTGCTTTCCCGGATTCCACCCTTAAGGTTACATGAAACTTCTGCATCGATAAGCGACTGCACACTCACAACCCACAGATTGGCAGTCTTGCATGCGTGTTCTACTCTCACTTTGATGCTTAGATTGCACTTAGGAAGCTTTTTGAATCAGTTTAACGTGTGTGTGTGTGTGTGTGTGTGTGTGTGTGTGTGTGTGTGTGTGTGTGTGTGTGTGTGTGTGTGTGTGTGTGTGTGTGTGTGTGTGTGTGTGTGTGTGTGTGTGTGTGTGTGTGTGT
>NW_028178871.1:10000-19864 GCF_964030765.1 Micromesistius poutassou | reverse complement strand
GGTCACCTCCTCTCTAGAGCCGGTCACCTCCTCTCTCTAGAGCCGGTCACCTCCTCTCTAGAGCCGATCACCTCCTCTCTCTAGAGCCGGTCACCTCCTCTCTCTAGAGCCGGTCACCTCCTCTCTCTGGAGCCAGTCACCTCCTCTCTAGAGCCGGTCACCTCCTCTCTAGAGCCGGTCACCTCCTCTCTAGAGCGGTCACCTCCTCTCTAGAGCCGGTCACCTCCTCTCTCTAGAGCCGGTCACCTCCTCTCTCTAGAGCCGGTCACCTCCACTCTCTGGAGCCGGTCACCTCCTCTCTAGAGCCGGTCACCTCCTCTCTCCTCTCTCTAGAGCCGGTCACCTTCTCTCTAGAACCCGGTCACCTCCTCTCTCTAGAGCCGGTCACCTCCTCTCTAGAGCCGGTCACCTCCTCTCTCCTCTCTCTAGAGCCGGTCACCTCCTCTCTAGAACCGGTCACCTCCTCTCTCTAGAGCCGGTCACCTCCTCTCTCTAGAGCTGGTCACCTCCTCTCTCTAGAGCCGGTCACCTCCTCTCTCTGGAGCCGGTCACCTCCTCTCTAGAGCCAGTCACCTCCTCTCTCCTCTCTCTAGAGCCGGTCACCTGCTCTCTAGAGCCGGTCACCTCCTCTCTCTAGAGCCGGTCACCTCCTCTCTAGAGCCGGTCACCTCCTCTCTCTAGAGCCGGTCACCTCCCTCTATCTAGAGTCGATCACCTCCTCTCTAGAGCCGGTCACCTACTCTCTAGAGCCGGTCACCTCCTCTCTCTAGAGCCGGTCACCTCCTCTCTCTAGAGCCGGTCACCCTCCTCTCTAGAGCCGGTCACCTCCTCTCTCTAGAGCCGGTCACCTCCTCTCTCTAGAGCCGGTCACCTCCTCTCTAGAGCCGGTCACCTCCTCTCTCTAGAGCCGGTCACCTCCTCCCTAGAGCCGGTCACCTCCTCTCTCTAGAGCCGGTCACCTCCTCTCTCTAGAGCCGGTCACCTCCTCTCTAGAGTCGGTCACCTCCTCTCTCTAGAGCTGGTCACCTCCTCTCTCTAGAGCTGGTCACCTCCTCTCTAGAGCCGGTCACCTCCTCTCTCTAGAGCTGGTCACCTCCTCTCTCTAGAGCCGGTCACCTCCTCTCTCTGGAGCCGGTCACCTCCTCTCTAGAGCCGGTCACCTCCTCTCTCCTCTCTCTAGAGCCGGTCACCTGCTCTCTAGAGCCGGTCACCTCCTCTCTCTAGAGCCGGTCACCTCCTCTCTAGAGCCGGTCACCTCCTCTCTCTAGAGCCGGTCACCTCCTCTCTCTAGAGCCGGTCACCTCCTCTCTAGAGCCGGTCACCTCCTCTCTCTAGAGCCGGTCACCTCCTCTCTAGAGCCGGTCACCTCCTCTCTCTAGAGCCGGTCACCTCCTCTCTCTAGAGCCGGTCACCTCCTCTCTAGAGCCGGTCACCTCCTCTCTCTAGAGCCGGTCACCTCCTCTCTCTAGAGCCGGTCACCTCCTCTCTAGAGCCGGTCACCTCCTCTCTCTAGAGCCGGTCACCTCCTCCCTAGAGCCGGTCACCTCCTCTCTCTAGAGCCGGTCACCTCCTCTCTCTAGAGCCGGTCACCTCCTCTCTAGAGTCGGTCACCTCCTCTCTCTAGAGCTGGTCACCTCCTCTCTCTAGAGCTGGTCACCTCCTCTCTAGAGCCGGTCACCTCCTCTCTCTAGAGCTGGTCACCTCCTCTCTCTAGAGCCGGTCACCTCCTCTCTCTGGAGCCGGTCACCTCCTCACACACACACCTCGTTTTTATTATTTTATTTTTATTAAACTGGATAGTTGGATAATTGGATAATAATTGGATAATTGGATTTTGATTTGATTTATTAAATTGTAGCAAACAAATGCCTTACACAAAAGACATCAAATACAATTGAGGATAAAAACACAATAAAGTCCAGGATACTTATTTCCATTGTGGTCCTCAACACAAAACATCAGGACAAGACAAGGCACACAGAGAGTGTGTGACAATCAATAAAAACTAAGAAAAAAACTAAGAGAGTGTGAAATAGAGACTGATAGTTTTTTCACACCACTTTATTAAAAATCTTTTTTCAAACTCATAGTTAACAGTCCTTGAGTATTAAACTATGAAGACTCCCCAAAGAAAGTACAGATGGTTATTTGAGCGACAGACAACGAGAGAGAGAGAGAGAGAAAGAAAGAGAGAGAGAGAGAGAGAGAGAGAGAGAGAGAGAACGTGCGTGACAGCGAGAGAGAGAGAACATGCGTGAGAGAGAGACAGTATGAGAGCGAAATAGAGAGAGAGAGAGAGAGAGAGAGAGAGAGAGAGACAGTATGAGAGTGAGAGAGAAAGAGAGAGAACGAGAGAGAGAGGGCAGCTGTCTACTAGTTAGTAGGCTCTTCCAATTGAGTTCAGACGGGGGTTCTATCGATCTGGCTGGACACGGCTGTCACTCGCTACACAGGAATGCCTTAGCAGGTAGAGAGCGGGTTCGTCTTATCGAGGGAAAAGGCTAGCCAAGTACCCCGACTGCAGGCTGTCTCTACCATCAGCACTATAGCAGTCTTACCCACCTATAAGGTTAGCCGTATCTACCATCAGCACTATAGCAGTCTTATCCACCTATAAGGTTAGCCGTATCTACCATCAGCACTAAAGCAGTCTTACCCACCTATAAGGTTAGCTGTCTCTACCATCAGCACTAAAGCAGTCTTACCCACCTATAAGGTTAGCTGTCTCTACCATCAGCACTATAGCAGTCTTACCCACCTATAAGGTTAGCTGTCTCTACCATCAGCACTATAGCAGTCTTATCCACCTATAAGGTTAGCTGAAGACCATCAGCCATACAGCGAACATTATGCACCCAGCTATGTGGGGGAACTGAATGCAGAATTCCACATTACTCATTATTCCTTCATAAGCACATACAAGCTTGAGGCACAAATATAATCCATGTATAAATAAGAATAATCTGAATTGTTCCAATGAAACAGTAAATTGTTATCATGTCATTGGGCATAGTTCTAGATGGTGAATTGTTCCAATAAAAGGTTTGCTACTGCAATCAAATATTCTAAAGAGCAGATCCTCTGTGACTCCAGCAAAATAAAAATCCTTGGGAAACAAAAGTGAAAAGTTTGGCAACAAAAAGGTTCATCAACTCTAATAGGAAGTGAATAGATGTTTTTTCAAGCATAACCAAATAAACAAACCAAAGAGGGATCAGGCTTTGGAAGGTGGTGCAGGTGAATAGCAATAAAGATATCCGTGATTAAATTAAACACACTCCATTGTTCTTGCTTCATGAAGACCAGTTAACTGATTCATCAAATGAACTATTCATAATGATCTAGGAAAATAATTTGGTATTCATGTGTATGCCTTGTTTATTTCTGTGATCTAAAATGATAAATCATTCATGCATGTAATTTAAGGCTTATGTCAAATTTTCCAAAAAACGTTATGAAGAGATCTGCCATATCAAATTCTGCAGGTTGGCTGGCCCAAGGGTGTGTGTGTGTGAGTGTGAGTGTGAGTGTGAGTGAGTGTGTGTGTGTGTGTGTGTGTGTGTGTGTGTGTGGGTGGGTGTATGTATGTGTCAGTGACAGCGATAGATCCCAATCCATCTGTTCTTTGCAGTAGTTCAACCATAATACAAGTAATATGTAGTGAGGTAATAAGTGAGGTTAGTGGAAGGAATCATAGCTATAAATGAGACTAATTCATTGTCTCAAAGTGCTCTGCTCATATATACAGTGATATCTTATTCATGTCCACATATTTGATGCATAAACATTTTTCGCTTTAGACCGTACGTTATTCTAAATCATTAATCTGAATTCATTAATGAATTTAAATACATTAATTGCGTTTAATATTATTCCAACCTTTGAGAAATATTCACGTTTGTGCGTGTGTTTATATGTTTGTGTGTGTGTGTGTGTGTGTGTGTGTGTGTGTGTGTGTGTGTGTGTGTGTGTGTGCTTGCCTGTGTGTGTGCGTGTGTGTATTTATACCCCATGCAGGGTAACTTGATGGTTCACGCTGTCAGCTGGCCTGGCTCCTCGTGTCAGAACAAATGATAACCGTGGAGGGAGATGGAGATTGAAGAGGCGTTTAGCGGGTGGTGTGCATCATGTGTGTGGGGCTGCGCTCTGATGTGGATGGCTAAATCTAGAAACATTAAGTTACATTTTTCTATTTTTTTTTTTTAGGTATTCTGTCTCACACTAAGCCGGCATTTTACAACCGCCTGAAACTGAGCGTTTTCAAAAACGGTCTCCAAAGAGAATCTTTCTGTGTCGACAGTCTAAAGGTATGTTTCTGCAGGCGACGACGAATCATGGTGCTGCGACATCAGAGGCCGGTTAAAGTGGTCTGGGAACGCACATGAGAGAAGCCATGGCCTCACTCATCATGCTCCCTATTTAAGTGCAGATGTAAGGAGTGTGCAAATTGCCGGGGAAAATGCTGGTAGAGTCCAGTGTCGTGTGGACATGGCCTCAGACTGTGTATTTGTGTGTGCGTGCTTGTATGTGTTTTGTGTGTTTTGTGTGTGTGTGTGTGTGTGTGTGTGTGTGTGTGTGTGTGTGTGTGTTTTGTGTGTGTTTTGTGTGTGTGTGTGTGTGTGATGCTTTGAGAACATTAGACATAATGGAAGACCCAGGGACTCCTTCTCCTGCAGGGGGTCAGACGAGCACACACACACATACAAACACACACACACACACACACACACACACACACACACACACACACACACTAAAAGATGACCCTTGTGTAATGGTTACAGTTGATTACAGACCATCATAATGGTCTGTAATCATCAATCAGCCACCCTCAATGACCCTCAATTCAGGTCATCATGAACACATGCCTGATCCATTTCTTCATGTGATTCCCTCAATAAGTCAGACAAGCTACGCTGGCTATTCAATGAATGACGTTATCGTTAAACCCAGCACACACTGCTGCCGTGAGCTCCAAAACACACTATCTCAATTAAGCAATCTTACACGAGACGGCGTTCTTGAATGTCATTATTGGTACGCGAAGCACAGCCGTAGGAACGAGGCACTTGCGCCGAGTTCCGAAGTCCTGTGCTTCAAGAACGCCATCGAGTGTAAGATTGCGATTCAATAACACAAACCATCTTCATTATCAACAATATTGTAAAATGTTTTCATATTGTGGGTTAATTTGCCCTCAAATTCAAGCTTTCTGCCCGAGTTCATCTCCATCAGAAAATAGTTCCTATAGTAACGATAGCCGACTCTTGGTCAGTTGAACGTTGTTATGGAAACTAGGCTCATGAAAGTAGCTTCGGCTAGTTAGGGTAGCGATACTTTCTGTAATTAGGCACGCTCTTTTTGTCCGTTCTTTCACCAGGCATATAAACACGCTCGAGAATGGGGAATTGACCAATCTGAGTGCTTGCTTAAACTTGCTTAAACGTACCGCTGTCGGTACAGTGAGGATGTTCATAGAAACAAGCGCAGAGTACTAATAATCGTTAGATTAACCCATTCCCCGTGCACAACAAAGATAGCTAGGATTAGACGCTACACAACTAAGTACTATTTATTCTAAGTGTCACAACGTACGACATACAATAAGTGCGTACATTAAGTGCCAGGTTGTACAACATACAATTATTTGCGTAGGAGGTTGTGCATTACTTTTGTGTTGCCGACAGCACATTGTGACTAACTCCACACGCGGCACACTTTGGTGACTGGCTTTGAAACGTTCATTCAGTCATCAAAATGACTCATGAGTTCACTCATGATTCACAACATGAACAGAAGTCCGGTCCCTCTAGGTGATCAACACACATCAACACACCTCCTTAATCCACGCAGATCCTTCATAGCTGAAAACCAGCCCTTTAATTCTCATCATCAGGACTTCTCTAGACGACAGAGGGACACACCAGAGCTTCCATTGTTCCTCTCACTTCTCTCACATCCCATCGTCTATACCGTCTGGGGGGAGCACAGATGCTCCCCCCAGACGGTAGGGATGCAGATGTTCCATATCACTTACTACATCGCCTGGTTTTAGTGTTTGAAATAAAATACAAAAAGGAATTGAGTGCAAACTGTGTTTAAAACACACGTGAACAGCAGGAAGGGATAATGGACACCCTCATAGGAACACTTTGTAAGAGCTTGTCGGACAAAGGTCTAATGATCAGAGTGCCATCGATCGACACGTTGAGGTTATTGTTCAGCAGGTTTAAAAATACATAACGGCTAGTGGGGGGTTGCAGCCACAATTAAAACTATGAATTGGATTCACGCCTTATGGAAATACATCATACCGTTGCAAGACTATTTAAAGTATTGACCAGCCATGCTAAAGTGGATCCATTATGAATGCCTTGCATTCTTGTTCTTCCTATACTACTACTACTACTACTTCTTCTTCTTCTTGCTCTGTGCTGTGATTTATGGCTGGAGGAAGCAAGTCTAATGGAGTGGAGGAGCAATGTGAGTTAACATTCGGGAGATGATGAAGCTGCTGTAGCCACCACTGGGCTATTCCTGGTTACACGTACACACACACACACACACACACACGCCCTTTCTGCTGGTGCAACACACAGACACACACCCGGGACACAAATGCATGTGCACACGCAGCGTCTCATGTCTAGCCTACATTGCCAGCAGCACAGCTAACACTGCAGGTTATGTGTGTGTGTGTCAGCGTGTGTATGTATGTTGGTGTGTGTGTGTGTGTGTGTGTGTGTGTGTGTGTGTGTGTGTGTGTGTGTGTGTGTGTGTGTGTGTGTGTCTGTCTGTGCGCGCGCGCGTGAGTGCAAAAAGAGAACAAGTATCAGTGTGAGCCATTGTTGCTGAGCGATACCACGCAGTGACATCATTCCACTGTACCGGGGGTGGTGGTGGGGAGGTGGGGGGGGGGCGACAGTGCCCTAGATAACAAAGGTGTGAGCCTGATAAGTCACTACTCACAGCAGTTAAAGTGAAAAATGGTATGCTGATTCCATGGTAGAAAAACGGTGCAGCTCATTTGAACTTAAACACCTACCCTGTCACCTACGCCAAGTGCGGCACACAAGGTGTTACAGGCGATTAAAGCAAAACGAAAAAGTAGAAATGCCTGTGTTCAGATCAGGGCCAGCGAGCAGGAGAGAGTCATCTGGAAAGAAATGCAGGAGGCGGTTCCACCCACAGTGTTTCCAAGTGTTGGGGGGGGGGGGGGGTTGTCTTTGGTTCTTGTGTTGGCGTTGCGTGTCACTGCTGGATGGCGCACTAGTGGGCTGTACGCCAGCCAGGCCCAGGAAAGAGCATCCGGAGAGAGAGAGAGACCAGCGCGTGGAAAGACGATCAAACAAGCGGGGAATTCATGGTGACATGTGTCAGTGGAATGTAATAAATATGCACGTAAAAATACATATCCAAGGAGAGATAAACTCACAGTTGGAGTGGAAGCACACAGCAACCCTGGAAGTTCGTCTCAGTTCAAAACTGTTTTCGAATATATATACAAAGAAATTGTTTGACGACTACGTGGCCATTATTAAAAAAGACGAACTACTGAAATGGCGTAATTGTACCGAATTGACAAATGGCAAATTAAAGTCATGCCGAACATACATTAATAAATTTTTTTACAAATGAGCACTGGATTAACAAAGGTGTTAATTAAGAGCTTCACCTGCTAATAAAAATGTTTGACCTTTCAATCAAATAGTGTTGGCTTCACAGGTCTGCATGATCCGCAAAGTAGTCTCACGATGAGGGAGACCAATTACCAATTCATTCATTCATTCATTTGAACCGTATTGTAGATGTGTTGATGTATTCCCCCCCAAAAAAATAAACATTATACATTGTATACATGGCAATAAATCACATTTAGAAAACACAAATGGATTTTTCCAGGATTCTTGTATCGGAAATAGGTGAGTCAATACCTTGTGCATGCATTTTAGAAGCCATAAGAGGTTAAGCACAATAATAATGGAATTCAGAAAACTGTTAATAAAACCTATTGAGGAACTCTCCCATCATACCTCGACCTGTATTGTTCCGTATATAATAGACGCTCTAACATCATGCAAATACATGGCAGCGCAACAATACATCCTCTCAGCCACAAACTCCCCCAAGATGCCCTGCTCCTGCATTATGCAAACCGGTGCCCTTTTTATAATCACAGCATAATGTCACCGGCGTTCCACTTTTATCTCTCTATCGCCGAGGTCCCAAAGTATATGGTCTCACACTTTACAAACATAGACCTAATGGAGGGTTAGGCGTTCACCTCCTAGAAGCAGCTCCTCTCCAGACTCCCCCGCCAGCGATACGAGGAGCTGGAGGACTAGCAGGAGGCACGCGCTGACCAGCTCCAAGGAACCTCGCTTCACAGCCGCCTTCTCCAGGGACCACCACCCGGGATCCGACCTCGCTTCCACGCTCAATATGCAAACAAAGACGTCAACCGTTTCCGTGTGCAAAGACCGAATAGATTGTTGGTTTTTAACTGACGTGAGGCAGCGACGCTCTGCCACGTGTCTTGGCCGGCAGAAACGAAAAGAACAAGAAGAAGAAATCAAAACCCATGCGATATGATGAGTATAATTACTATAATATGACCCAGGATGCCTGATTGGTCCCAGACCACTTCAGAGTGCGGTCTGAGCGTTCAGATCTGAAGTGTCCTCCGTGTGTCTTTGGTGCATTCACAGCGGTCCCCTTGTGATCAGATCACTCAGGATACATGCTTTTTTTTCTGCTTTATTATAGAGTGAGTTAGACAGCAGGGTCTGGGAGAGAGAAATGGGAGGACGTGCAGCAAAGGACCACGGGCAGGGATCCAAACCCGGGTCACTGCGAACAGGACTGAGCCTTAACGGTACGCGCTGCACCCTGTGGGCCCCCTCAAGACTCATGTTAATGCTTTATTGGGTTATGATGAGGATTTCCCTGGGTGATGGCAGTCGGGGCGTGGGCGTAATCAGGCTGTATCCTCAAATCTATGAGCTAAGCTCCTGCTCCCCGCGACGGCGGCTGGAGGATAGGCAATAGGATCATTTTAAAAATCAGAAGTTGAAAGTCAATCGAAATTGTATCAGGCAGGTTGTGGAAAGTGGCCTCTTAGCTTTATAGCAGAAAGACCCAAAAGGCATGGCTGGAGAGAGAGAGCGAGAGAGAGCGAGGCGAGAGAGAGAGAGAGAGAGAGAGAGAGAGAGAGAGAGAGAGAGAGAGAGAGAGAGAGAGAGAGAGAGAGAGAGAGAGAGAGAGAGAGAGAGGTGGAGGTGTTCATCGGGGACGTAATAGCCGGTGGCCGCTGCCGGTAGCAGTCTCTCACTTCTCCGCGACGTGAGAGACGCGTCTGTAGGTGGACGAATCTGTGAGCAGCTGGAAGCGCACGGCCGGTGCGCGGGTTACCGTGGAGATAGCATTAGGCGGGGATGCCATAATTAGAACATCCTTATTGCGGGCTCACAGATCTTTTCATAACTCCCCGGGAGTTATGAGGGCGGCGGTGAGGGAACGTGAGCGCGCTGCGGCGCGTCGGGAGGCTCTCTAAAGTACAGGGTACGGGACGGGAGAGAACTACGGATGTGTCCAAAAACAAAAAAAAAAAACGGACGCAAGCGACGAGGCGAGCATATACGCGGAGAGAAAGAGGAGAAGAAGAAAAGAATGTCGTAATTGCTAAACACCCGCCACCGCCGCCACCGCCTCGCGCATAACTCAAGACGAGCAATTACATTATGTCTGCGTTTCCCAGAGTGCATAATGGGTTCACGCTCACACGCACCACTTGTTGCTCTAGAGGGCGTCCAGAGCGGTCCGTGAGTGCCACGCTTCAGGCAGTGCTTGACTTCATTCCTTTAT